>NW_027362771.1:109113453-109280953 GCF_046119375.1 Phyllobates terribilis
CTACTCCTCTGCTCCCCTCCTGGGCCTCTGGTACTGGGCCCTACTTGTGGAGCAGAGCTCCTAATGAGACTCTGCTCCCGGATTGACTGTCCTCTCTCACTCCACAACCGAACTCTCCTGCCACCCTAAAATGGCTTGCCTTTTTATACCTACTTCCATGGTGCTCCCCTAAACTGCTTTCTCCACCCACACCCACTACTGGTTCCCCCTACCTTTGGGTTCCCCCCACTCCAGCCAGGGACAGGGCTCAGCAGGAAACACATTGCGTCTTGCCCTTCCAGCCGGCCTGGAGCAGTGTAGTATTGAATGTGGGTGTTGGGGTTCTGGGCAGCACTCCCTCCTTACCTGAGAGAAGGGGATACCACACCTCTAGGTGAGGTGCAGTACCTCTGTGGCGACTGAACCCTCAGGGGCGCCACACCCCCCCCTGGTAAAACACAGCACTTCCGTGGGCTGGAACAGAGTAAAACAGGGTATATTTCAGACATGCAAATTTTTAGATGCATCATATATAAGATCATAAAACATAACATTTCTTCCCTTTTTGGGAGGCACTTTTTCTTGAACGTTACAGGTTATTGTTACTCTATAAGACATTTTTCAATAAAATTTCTGTAACAGGGTGTAAAAGTAGCAGCATGAGGGACCCGTCCGCAAACCCTCAACGTAGGCCCTGGGTGTGGCTGCAGGGCATATGTGATCCTGGTGCTGGACCACGTCTTCCGCCGCGCCAAACGGGTTTTTCTTCTGAGGTCATGTGTTGCTAATATAAAACCAATAGGAAGCACTTTAAGAAGTGCAAAACTATATACAAAATAATTTTTTGGCTGTTCACAGTCCCCAGCCTGGAGTCTGCATACCCTGATGGGTAATTATGCACACATAAAACAAAATACTGATGGTACCCTTACGGGTGACTATTTACAGTTCTTAGTCCCACCTACTGGACTAGTAGTGGGGTCCCCGCCTGGGGTACTTCTGGTTCTTGCTGGACCCAGCCGGGTCATCAGCTCTGTCCTGCGGGAGCATGTCTTCAATCACACGGTACACTTGGAGGGCGTACCACTCGAGTTCCCCGTGGTGAGGTATGTAGGTAACACGGTCACCGGGGTATAGATTCCGGTCGGGATGGCCCTGTTCCAGCTCGCGCTCAACATCCCGCCAGTTCACAAAAATGTCCCTCGCGAAGTCGGGATCTCGTATGAAGCCCCACCCAGCCTTCAGGTCAAACTTCACCACAAGTCCTTCCTCACGGGGGCAGGGGTGGACAGACTCCGCCTGACGGGCTTGAGCCTTTGCGGCCTTGTTCCGGGCCTCCAGTCGCTCGCAACGCGCCCGCCGAGCGCGCCGCTCCTTCAGCTGCTGGAGCTCCCGCCTGCAGAACCCTTCCTCTGCAGGGCTTCGTCCTTGGTCTCCTGCGGGAACCCCATCAAGTCCCTCCCCCCTCCGGTTGTCGCAACTAAACTCTTCTCCACTGGGGCAGGCAACCGGGAGCACTGGTGTCGGGAGTAGCGGGCATGGCTGCTGGTCCTCGAACCGGGCGGACCAGTCAAAGACCGGCGCACCGTACAACCCACTCGGGTGCCGGAGGTGGAGACTCCGGAAGGGAACCGAGCAGGAAGTTCCTGGCTTCAGCGCCCGGGAGTGGAGGTTTCAAGAAGGCACCAAGTAGAAGGTCCTCAGGATCAGCGCCCGGGGGTGGAGGTTCCGGGCTGAGCAGCTGCTCCAGGGAGGGCATGGCGGGGTACGGGGAGTGCTGGTGTAGGAGGCCCAGGAGCAGGTTGGCGCTTGCAGCGCCCGGGACAGGGGATTTCTTCCTACCTGCTCCTGTGCTGCACATGGCTTCCTGGTATTCAGTGGGCTCCGCCGGGGCTGGGGTGCCGCTGCTGGCATCGTGTGCTGCTCTCCGCCGTGCTGCCAATTTCTCTAGCAGCTCGCTCCTCCACTTGGTGACCGCTGCTTGCTGGGCCCGTTCCACTTGTTGGCTCAGCTCCAGAATCTCACTCTGGAGGAATTGCGCATCCTCCGGGGACAACTTGCTGGATTCCCCCTCCAGGGTGAGGGGGGTCGCTTGCCACTGCAGGCCAGAGGCGGAGCTGGATCCTGGCTTCCGTCCATGCTGGCTGCCGGGTGCGGTCTGTCTAGACTGGTTAAGACCACACCCTGTCTCCATTCTTTCTCTCCTCCTCCTCTCCCATTTCGGGGGCGGTCGCATGGCAGCCTGCTGTCGGTCACTCCTTGCGACGTCCTCCCTGCCTTGACAGACACATCTACGCGGACAGTCATTGTTGCAAGGGGTAGGGTGTGCTTTTGGCGCCATTCTGGGACCCGGCCCACGATGGGAGGTTCCATATTGTTGTTTTTGATCATGCACATAATGGCGCCCGTTCTTCTGGGGCGGGCTCCACATTCAATGTAGAAAAACAGTTCTTTAGGCACACAATACCCGCTGATAACGGGTTGGTCACGTATCCTGTTCGTGACGCCAGAAGTTGACGCGCCCCTAGAGCCGTGGGGTACTCGGCAGCTGGGCCTATGGATGCCGGTGGGGGATATCACGGTGGCGGGCCCGGTCCGTGGCCCAGGGTGGTCACCAAAAAGGGGGAATTATTTATACGGAATTTGTAAAGTATTCGTGACGCCACCTGTGGAATGCGGCTAAAGGTAGCCGCCGCTGCAGAGCAGTCCTCTGAGGCAGATGTTAGGGCAGCTTATGATGGAACGGCTCCCCACAGGTGGAGCGGGCCTCAGGGCAGCGTAGATAGGGTGGGTTGCGCTGGGCATTGTAGTGCAGGTGGATGGAAGGCGCAGGTGAAATAATGGACGGAGGCAGTACGGTGCAGTCATCCGAGTCTTTACTCACAGTTCTTATGAAAGTTCCACTGGTGCACTGTACGGGTTCCAGCCTCCCACGTCGCGCTGCGCTTACCAGGCAGGGGTTCAGCTCTTCCTCAGGCAGATTAGGAGCACCTGACGGAACCCCGCTTTATTGTGTTCCTAGCTAGACCGTCTTCACGCTGGGTCTTCTCCCTCCAACCTGCGCTCCCTAACTCTCAATCCCACTCGGGTGCTTTGAAGTCCCTCCTGTTTTACTGGAGTTCCCAGACCTGCTTGACCCTCACAGAGATTAGAACAAGGCTGCGGCAACTGGTCTATGAAAGCCAGAAGCCTCCGGTTTTCCCAGCTGAGACTTGAAGTTACACGACTGGTCCAGGGGCCGGTCCCCTTCTTGCGGCCTACGATCCTTCTGTCTTCTGACAGATTCGGGGCGTACGGGTGCCACCCCGCACTCGCCGTACCCCCTAGGATCCATTTTACTAGATCAGAGCCTACTCCTGTGCTCCCCTCCTGGGCCTCTGGTACTGGGCCCTACTTGTGGAGCAGAGCTCCTAATGAGACTCGGCTCCCGGACTGACTGTCCTCTCTTACTACACAACCGAACTCTCCTGCCACCCTAAAATGGCTTGCCTTTTTATACCTACTTCCATGGTGCTCCCCTAAACTGCTTCCTCCACCCACACCCACTACTGGTTCCCCCTACCTTTGGGTTCCCCCCACTCCAGCCAGGGACAGGGCTCAGCCGGAAACACATTGCATCTTGCCCTTCCAGCCGGCCTGGAGCAGTGTAGTGT
This sequence comes from Phyllobates terribilis, assembly GCF_046119375.1. Taxonomy (NCBI): domain Eukaryota; kingdom Metazoa; phylum Chordata; class Amphibia; order Anura; family Dendrobatidae; genus Phyllobates; species Phyllobates terribilis. The sequence goes on from NW_027362771.1 coordinate 109,117,086, forward strand.
TGAATGTGGGTGTTGGGGTTCCGGGCAGCACTCCCTCCTTACCTGAGAGAAGGGGATACCACACCTCTCGGTGAGGTGCAGTACCTCTGTGGCGACTGAACCCTCAGGGGCGCCACATATCTAACTCATATATTGTGAAGATCGCGTGTCATGCATAGTTTTGGCAATACACTGTACATACAGGAGTAACTTTAGAGCACTGATGCTGTTGTTTTTTTCCTAAATTGGAGAAAACATATCACTTAACTGTGTAGGAAGTTTTTGCCTTTAATCAGTTTCATATGGACAGGGCTGCCACCAAGAATTTCAGGGCCCCATACTGGCAAAATTTTCGGGCCCCCTTGAGACTTTGCCTCCAGCCCAGCTCCTCCTCCACCCCTCGAACCTTTCACAGTCCCAATGCCCACTCTTGGAAAAACTCCACTTCTGCACCCCGTCCTCCCCAATCACACATTAACAGTTCCCACCAAACACCAGATCACATACATAGCCAGCAGCTTTTGTTTTGGCCAAAAGATTTTTTAAGCCGCCACCATGACAAGGAGACTTTTCTGGCCTGGCCCTACTCTACTCTAACCTATTAAACATTTCTTATAATACCCAATACTCTTTTTAGGTATATTTTTATTTATTTTTCTTTAAGGGAATGAGTCACATAAATGTTTTAAAATTATCAATAATATCACATACAAGAGATAAATACTGCCACACCATGATCAGACCACATATTGCCACCACATTGTGACCGAATAATACCACATACAAGGAACAAATACAGCCACACCGTGACCAGACCCCATATTACCATCACATAGTGACCGAATAATACCACATACATGTAGCAAATACCGCCACACAGTGACCAGATCACATATTATCACCACATAGTGACAGAATACTACAATACTGATAATTAATAAAAAACCAGAATACTAATATTACCATAAGTGCCATTATACACAGTAGCTCTGTACATAGTATAGAGTGTATAGTGTCAGTGTACAGGTAACACACAGACTCACCGGTGGCGTCTCTAGGTGAAGTCCTTCATTTTCGCTTTTCTCCTTCATCCAGCGCAGACCGCCATCACTTCTTCTAGCCAGGACTCGTTTCTGCATAAAATAACACACAGCTAGAGCACGTTCCCCAACTTCTACACTACGCAGCTGAATACATATGTGCACGAACCATTAATATATAATTAGTTATTATGCAACCCACCATTCCAAATATAAATTGTAATCCACCACTGTGCCCCCAGTAACTCTAAATAGCCACTTTCCCCACCCAATAAATATATAAGTTAATTAACACCTGTACTCTTTCTCCCAAAACATTAACAGTCACATTCCATCATCCTCAACGCCCCCTCTCCCAATTCATTATATTTACATGCCCCAATTCATTTTGTCATGTCCTCTCTTTCTCCCACCCCCACTGCATCATCATTTACTCCCCTCACTCCCAATTCATCATCATTTGTTGTCCCCCACCCATTTGCTCTCCCCACCCCCACGCTCAATTCATCATTATTTGCGCTACCCCACCCTCAATTCATTATTTGCTCTCCCCATCCCCTCTCTCAATTAATTTGCTCTCTCCACCCCCATTTATTATTTGCTCTCCCCACCCCCCACTTCCAGTTTATCATGTGCTCTGCCCACTCCTCAGTTCATCATATGCTCTGTCCTCCCCCCACTCCCAGGTCACCATATGCTCTGCCCACTCCCCAGTCCCAGGTCATCATATGCTCTGCCCACTCCCCAGCCCCAGGTCATCATATGCTCTGCCCACTCCCCAGTCCTAGTTCCTCATATGCTCTGCCCACACCCCAGTCCCAGTTCATCATATGCTCTGCCCACACCCCAATCCCAGTTCATCATATGCTCTGCCCTCTCCCCTGTCCCAGGTCACCATATGCTCTGCCAGCTCCCCAGTCCCCATATGCTCTGCCACTCTCCAGTCCTGGTTCATCATATGCTCTGCCCACTCACCAGTCCCAGGTCACCATATGCTCTGCCCACTCCCCAGTCCCCATATGCTCTGCCACTCTCCAGTCTCAGTCATCATATGTTCTGCCCACTCCCCAGTCACCATACAGTGGTGGCCAAAAGTATTGGCACCCCTGCAATTCTGTCAGATAATACTCAGTTTCTTCCTGAAAATGATTGCAATCACAAATTCTTTGGTATTATTCTCTTCATTTAATTTGCTTGCAAGGAAAAAACACAAAAGAGAATTAAGCAAAAATCAAATCATTGATCATTTCACACAAAACTCCAAAAATGGGCCAGACAAAAGTATTGGCACCCTCAGCCTAATACTTGGTTGCACAACCTTTAGCCAAAATAACTGCGAACAACCGCTTCCGGTAACCATCAATGAGTCTGCTGGAATTGTAGACCATTCTTCTTTGGCAAACTGCTCCAGGTCCCGGATATTTGAAGGGTGCCTTCTCCAAACTGCCATTTTGAGATCTCTCCACTGGTGCTCTATGGGATTCAGGTCTGGACTCATTGCTGGCCACCTTAGAAGTCTCCAGTGCTTTCTCTCAAACCATTTTATAGTGCTTTTGGAAGTGTGTTTTGGGTCATTGTCCTGCTGGAAGACCCATGACCTCTGAGGGAGACCCAGCTTTCTCACACTGGGCCCTACATTATGCTGCAAAATTTGTTGGTAGTCTTCAGACTTCATAATGCCATGCACACGGTCAAGCAGTCCAGTGCCAGAGGCAGCAAAGCAACCCCAAAACATCAGGGAACCTCCGCCATGTTTGACTGTAGGGACCGTGTTCTTTTCTTTGAATGCCTCTTTTTTTTCCCTGTACACTCTATGTTGATGCTTTTTCCCAAAAAGCTCTACTTTTGTCTCATCTGACCAGAGAACATTCTTCCAAAACGTTTTAGGCTTTCTCAGGTGAGTTTTGGCAAACTCCAGCCTGGCTTTTTTATGTCTCGGGGTAAGAAGTGGGGTCTTCCTTTGTATCCTACCATACAGTCCCTTTTCATTCAGACGCCGATGGATAGTACGGGTTGACACTGTTGTACCCTCGGACTGCAGGGCAGCTTGAACTTGTTTGGATGTTAGTCGAGGTTCTTTATCCACCATCCGCACAATCTTGCTGTTATGCACACGCCCGGACTGACTGGCGTGTGCGGGTGTTGTGGTTCCACTGGACCATGGACCGGAGAGTGCCTGGAGGGGCGTGACTAAGTATCTGGCCGATCCAACCAAGGTGGCACGACGGCATACGATGCCAGTGCACCAGGGAGAAACCGGGCAGAGGGACCAGGTGCTACTCCAGGTCAAACTCCGGACACGGGGGTTGACCCACACTAGGATTACTGGAACAGGCAGGTTAGGCTGGCATAGACTGGTGGATGTAAGCAAACACGGCAGGTATGCAGATGGGTGGATACAGGCGAGTATGCAGGCAGGGAGGTACTGGCCGAAAGGACGGGCTGGAGCACAGAGAGGTTAAGACCCAGTACAGACTGGGTCACAGAACCGCAGATGTGGTAGACAACCACAGCAGAGAGGGAACGCCCGAAGCGGTGGGCAAGAACAGAGCAGGACGGGGCTGCAGGAGCAGCGAGCACAAGCAGGGCAGGACAGGACTGCCGGAGCAGCGGGCAGAAGCAGGGCAGGGCGGAAACCGCAGAAGCAGTAAGCAAAATAAGAGCAGAGCAGAAACCGCAGGAGCGGCAAGCAAGGCAAGAGCAGAGTGAAAACCGCAAGAGCGGCAAGCTAAGCAGGAGCAGAGCGGTAAACAAGGCAGGAGCAGAGCAGAAACCACAAGAGCGGCAAGCTAAGCAGGAGCAGAGCGGACACCGCAGAGCGGTAAACAAGGCAGGAGCAGAGTAGAAACCGCAAGAGCGGCAAGCTAAGCAGGAGCAGAGCGGACACCGCAGAGCGGTAAACAAGGCAGGAGCAGAGCAGAAACCGTAAGAGCGGCAAGCTAAGCAGGAGCAGAGCGGACACTGCAGAGCGGTAAACAAGGCAGGAGCAGAGCAGAAACCGCAAGAGCGGCAAGCTAAGCAGGAGCAGAGCGGACACCGCAGAGCGGTAAACAAGGCAGGAGCAGAGCAGAAACCGCAAGAGCGGCAAGCTAATCAGGAGCAGAGCAGACACCGCAGAGCGGTAAACAAGGCAGGAGCAGAGCAGAAACCGCAAGAGCGGCAAGCTAAGCAGGAGCAGAGCGGACACCGCAGAGCGGTAAACAAGGCAGGAGCAGAGCAGAAACCGCAAGAGCGGCAAGCTAAGCAGGAGCAGAGCGGACACCGCAGAGCGGTAAACAAGGCAGGAGCAGAGCAGAAACCGCAAGAGCGGCAAGCTAAGCAGGAGCAGAGCGGACACCGCAGAGCGGTAAACAAGGCAAGGGGATAGGACTCTGTTCACAAAGAACAGACGGAGAAGGAAAGGCAGAACCAGAAGCACGCACAGTACTTACATAGAAGTAGCGAGCGTACACTAAATTCACAACAGAGGTACAGAGACGACGAGAAGGAATTTAGGAGCAAGTTCAGACTCTGCAGAAAGACGCAGAAAACAGACATAGAGGGAAAAGGGAGACAAGGTTAAAGTAGAAACGAGGCACAGACAACAGGGAACAGAGGAACGGGAACAGAGACAGCAAGACAGGAACACAAACAGGACTCTGTTCAGACAGGAACAGATACCGCAAGGCAGGGACACAAACAGGACTCTGTTCAGACGGGAACAGATAACGCAAGGCAGAGACACAAACAGGACTCTGTTCAGACGGGAACAGATACCGCAAGGCAAAGACACAAACAGGACTCTGTTCAGACGGGAACAGATACCGCAAGGCAGACAGGCAGATCTAGGAATACGGCCCCTAGAAGGCGAAAGAACAGGCAAGAGGCGTGTTCACAAGAACAGACCACAGTTCAGACACAGAACTGGAAAACAGGATAGGACCTGGCATGTCAGAGACAAAAAGCCAACTGACAAGAAACACTCAGGCGCCATCTTGAGGAAGAAGGTGGTATAAATACCCAAAGATGGACAGCAATAGGCTGAAGGTGCAACAGGGGCGTGTCCGCAGCAGGTACAAGAAACAGGAAGTTCAGCGGGCGTCGCCCTATGCAGCCAAAGTGGAGCAGAGCAGAGCACAAGGAAAGAAGCCAGACCAGGAAGCTGGGCGGGAGATGAAGTTTGCGATCTTGCATGATGAGAGATGGAACACCATGCAAGAACGCCGCCAGGTATGCTACAGTACCCCCCCCCTTACGCCCCCTCTTCTTCAGGCCTGCAAGGATCTTCCGCAGGGAATTTGGGGGCCAATCCCTCTCTTCAAGGAGAATACTTCTATTGTCCACAGGAGGAGACAAAACTGGTCTTATAATCTGGATGGCTAGGATGCGACTTCCCATCCAGCCATCTTCAGCAACAGATGAAACGGGTGAAGTACCAGAAACGGCACACAAAAAAGTCTCTCTACATTTATTTTTAGGCAGCACCCCAAAAAGTTCAGGAGACAACTGGAGGTCCTCTGCCGGGTTGGAGGGGTGCAGAGACTCGGGGGTAGCCTCTGCTTCGGGGTACATCTTGTCAAGCTCACAGGATGAAATGGGCAAAGTATCAGGTACAAGGTGTAGAGAAGACACTGCCTCTTTGTTATGTGGTGGTACCCCGGAGGATTCAGGAAACAACTGGGGGTCCTCCGCCAGGTTGGAGGGATACCGAGACTCGAGGGTAACCTCTGCTTCGGAGTACACAAGGTCAGACTCACTGGAAGAAGCGGGCAAGGTATCAGGTACCGAGTAAAGGAGAGTCTCTGTCCATTCGCTATCAGGTAGCACCCCGAAGGGTTCAGGAGACGACTGGAGGTCCTCCGCCTGGTCGGAGGGGTGTAGAGACTCGGGTGTAACCTCTGCTTCGGAGTACACTAGGTCGGACTCACTGGAAGAAGTGGGCGAGGTATCAGGTACCGAGTAAAGGAGAGTCTCAGTCCATTCGCTATCAGGTAGCACCCCGAAGGGTTCAGGAGACGACTGGAGGTCCTCCGCCTGGTCGGAGGGGTGTAGAGACTCGGGGGTAACCTCTGCTTCGGAGTACACTAGGTCGGACTCACTGGAAGAAGCGGGCGAGGTATCAGGTACCGAGTAAAGGAGAGTCTCTGTCCATTCGCTATCAGGTAGCACCCCGAAGGGTTCAGGAGACGACTGGAGGTCCTCCGCCTGGTCGGAGGGGTGTAGAGACTCGGGGGTAACCTCTGCTTCGGAGTACACTAGGTCGGACTCACTGGAAGAAGCGGGCGAGGTATCAGGTACCGAGTAAAGGAGAGTCTCAGTCCATTCGCTATCAGGTAGCACCCCGAAGGGTTCAGGAGACGACTGGAGGTCCTCCGCCTGGTCGGAGGGGTGTAGAGACTCGGGGGTAACCTCTGCTTCGGAGTACACTAGGTCGGACTCACTGGAAGAAGCGGGCGAGGTATCAGGTACAGAGAATAGGAGAGTCTCTGTCCTTTCACTACCAGGTAGCAACCCGAAGGGTTCTGGAGACAACTGGAGGTCCTCTGCCTGGTCAGAGGGGTGTAGAGACTCGGGAGTAACTACCACTTTGAGGCACCCATTGTCAGGCCCACAGGACTGAGCGGACGAAGTATCGGGTACCGGGTGTAGGGAAGTCTCTCTCCAATTGTCATCGAGTGGTATCCCGGAGGATTCAGGAGGCAACAAGGGGTCCTCCGCCAGGTAGTAGAGGTGTACAGACTCTGAGGTAAACACAGCTTCGGAGCATCCTTGGACATGCACACTGGTTAAAGTGGGTGTAGAATCTGATGCCAGGTGCAGGAAGCTCTCCTGTGTGGACTCTGGATGGGTAGCAGTCTCTTCTGGCTGGAGAACTGGTGCACCACCCACGCACATCACCCGCTGGGGCTTCTCCGGGATACAGGAAGATGAAGCTTCAGTAGGGACTTCAAGGTTGGGGTCAGGAGGTCTCAGGGAGGACAGACCCTGGCGTGACGGCTTGCCTCTGCGTCTAGCACGTCTGGACTGCCTCTTGAGGTTGGGAGCAGTATTCCGGAGAGTGTAGTCATCCTGAGTGGATTCAGGGCAAGCAACAGTCTTTTCGGGCAGGAGAACTTGTGCGCTACCTATGCACATTACCCGTCGGGGCTGCTCCGGGATACAGGGAAGTGAAGCTTCAGCAGGGGCTTCAGGGTTAGGATCATCGAAAGCCAAAAGGAAGGCCACCAGGAAGGCCTGTAGGTCAAGAACGATAGGATCCTGTGCTTCCCATAAGGGGTTGATCCATTCCAAGGCATCACCCGCTAGGTTGGACATTATAAATCCCACCTTAACCCGATCAGAAGAATAGGCATTAGCATAGAACCGGAACTGCAGCAAGCATTGCCACACAAACGCACGGCATTGTTTTGGATCCCCGTAGTACCGTGGTGGATCCGTGGGAGCAGGTGCAGCTTCAGCAGGGACTCCAGGGTTGGGGTCATCAAAGACCATTAGGAAGGCCACCAGGAAGGCCTGCAGGTCAAGGACGATAGGATCCCAAGCTTCCCATAGGGGGGTGACCCACTTCAAGGCATCCCCCGCTAGGTAGTTAATTATAAATGCCACTTTAGACCAATCAGAAGGAAAAGAAAGAGGGTAGAACTTGAAGTGCAGCATGCATTGCTCCACAAATGCACGACTTTGTTTTGGATCCCCATAGTACTGGGGCGGATCCGCAGGAACGGGTGCAGAAAGCTCCATCTGGACGGGTGCGAAATTAGCCTGGAACTCAGCTAGAGAAAAAAAAATATATATTTATTTATTTTTAATGCACGTATTAGCTGGAAAACGTCTCAGAGAGCGAAGGCCGTGGGGCTCAACGGGAACCATGGCCTGAGCATGCTGTTATGCACACGCCCGGACTGACTGGCGTGTGCGGGTGTTGTGGTTCCACTGGACCATGGACCGGAGAGTGCCTGGAGGGGCGTGACTAAGTATCTGGCCGATCCGACCAAGGTGGCACGACGGCATACGACGCCAGTGCACCAGGGAGAAACCGGGCAGAGGGACCAGGTGCTACTCCAGGTCAAACTCCGGACACGGGGGTTGACCCACACTAGGATTACTGGAACAGGCAGGTTAGGCTGGCACAGACTGGTGGATGTAAGCAAACACGGCAGGTATGCAGATGGGTGGATACAGGCGAGTATGCAGGCAGGGAGGTACTGGCCGAAAGGACAGGCTGGAGCACAGAGAGGTTAAGACCCAGTACAGACTGGGTCACAGAACCGCAGATGTGGTAGACAACCACAGCAGAGAGGGAACGCCCGAAGCGGTGGGCAAGAACAGAGCAGGACGGGGCTGCAGGAGCAGCGAGCACAAGCAGGGCAGGACAGGACTGCCGGAGCAGCGGGCAGAAGCAGGGCAGGGCGGAAACCGCAGAAGCAGTAAGCAAGATAAGAGCAGAGCAGAAACCGCAGGAGCGGCAAGCAAGGCAAGAGCAGAGTGAAAACCGCAAGAGCGGCAAGCTAAGCAGGAGCAGAGCGGTAAACAAGGCAGGAGCAGAGCAGAAACCACAAGAGCGGCAAGCTAAGCAGGAGCAGAGCGGACACCGCAGAGCGGTAAACAAGGCAGGAGCAGAGTAGAAACCGCAAGAGCGGCAAGCTAAGCAGGAGCAGAGCGGACACCGCAGAGCGGTAAACAAGGCAGGAGCAGAGCAGAAACCGTAAGAGCGGCAAGCTAAGCAGGAGCAGAGCGGACACTGCAGAGCGGTAAACAAGGCAGGAGCAGAGCAGAAACCGCAAGAGCGGCAAGCTAAGCAGGAGCAGAGCGGACACCGCAGAGCGGTAAACAAGGCAGGAGCAGAGCAGAAACCGCAAGAGCGGCAAGCTAAGCAGGAGCAGAGCGGACACCGCAGAGCGGTAAACAAGGCAGGAGCAGAGCAGAAACCGCAAGAGCGGCAAGCTAAGCAGGAGCAGAGCGGACACCGCAGAGCGGTAAACAAGGCAGGAGCAGAGCAGAAACCGCAAGAGCGGCAAGCTAAGCAGGAGCAGAGCGGACACCGCAGAGCGGTAAACAAGGCAAGGGGATAGGACTCTGTTCACAAAGAACAGACGGAGAAGGAAAGGCAGAACCAGAAGCACGCACAGTACTTACATAGAAGTAGCGAGCGTACACTAAATTCACAACAGAGGTACAGAGACGACGAGAAGGAATTTAGGAGCAAGTTCAGACTCTGCAGAAAGACGCAGAAAACAGACATAGAGGGAAAAGGGAGACAAGGTTAAAGTAGAAACGAGGCACAGACAACAGGGAACAGAGGAACGGGAACAGAGACAGCAAGGCAGGAACACAAACAGGACTCTGTTCAGACGGGAACAGATACCGCAAGGCAGAGACACAAACAGGACTCTGTTCAGACGGGAACAGATACCGCAAGGCAGACAGGCAGATCTAGGAATACGGCCCCTAGAAGGCGAAAGAACAGGCTAGAGGCGTGTTCACAAGAACAGACCACAGTTCAGACACAGAACTGGAAAACAGGATAGGACCTGGCATGTCAGAGACAAAAAGCCAACTGACAAGAAACACTCAGGCGCCATCTTGAGGAAGAAGGTGGTATAAATACCCAAAGATGGACAGCAATAGGCTGAAGGTGCAACAGGGGCGTGTCCGCAGCAGGTACAAGAAACAGGAAGTTCAGCGGGCGTCGCCCTATGCAGCCAAAGTGGAGCAGAGCAGAGCACAAGGAAAGAAGCCAGACCAGGAAGCTGGGCGGGAGATGAAGTTTGCGATCTTGCATGATGAGAGATGGAACACCATGCAAGAACGCCGCCAGGTATGCTACACTTGCGTTGAAATCTCTCGTCAATTTTTATTTTCCGTCCACATCTAGGGAGGTTAGCCACAGTGCCATGGGCTTTAAACTTCTTGATGACACTGCACATGGATGACACAGGAACATTCAGGTCTTTGGAGATGGACTTGTAGCCTTGAGATTGCTCATGCTTCCTCACAATTTGGTTTCTCAAGTCTTCAGACAGTTCTTTGGTCTTCTTTCTTTTCTCCATGCTCAATGTGGTACACACAAGGACACAGAACAGAGGTTGAGTCAACTTTAATCCATGTTAACTGGCTGCAAGTGTGATTTAGTTATTACCAACACCTGTTAGGTGCCACAGGTAAGTTACAGGTGCTGTTAATTACACGAATTAGAGAAGCATCACATGATTTTTCAAACAGTGCCAATACTTTTGTCCACCCCCTTTTTTAGGTTTGGTGTGGAATTATATCCAATTTGGCTTTAGGACAATCCTTTTTGTGTTTTTTCATTGAAGACAAATTAAATGAAGATAATAATACCAATGAATTTGTGATTGCAATCATTTTCTGGAAGAAACTGAGTATTATCTGACAGAATTGCAGGGGTGCCAATACTTTTGGCCACCACTGTATGGTCTGCCCACTCCCCAGTCCCACTCCCAGGTCACCATAAGCTATGCCCACTGCCCAGTCCCATGTCACCGTATGCTCTGCCGACTCCCCAGTCCCAGTCCCCATATGCTCTGCCACTCTCCAGTCCCAGTTCATCATAAGCTCTTCACACTCCCCAGTCCCAAGTCACCATATGCTCTGTCCACTCCCCAGTCCCCATATGCTCAGCCACTCTCCAGTCCCAGTTCATCATATCCTCTGCCCACTCCCCAGTCCCAAGTCACTTTATGCTCTGCCCACTCCCCAGTCCCACTCCCAGGTCACCATAAACTCTGTCCACTCCCCAGGCCCATGTCACCATATGCTCTGCCCACTCCCCAGTCACTATATGCTCTGCCACTTTCCAGTCCCAGTTTATCATATGCTCTGCCCACTCCCCAGTCCCAAGTCACCATATGCTCTGCCCACTCCCCAGTCACCATATGCTCTGCTGACTCCCCAGTCCCAGGTCACCATATGCTCTGCCCACTCCCCAGTTCCAGTTCATTTAATTCTATTAAAAAAAAAAAGTTTTCATACTTACGTCTCATAGGAACCCATGCAGCTCCACTTTCGGACTGGCATCCTGTCGCTGGATGCCAGCGGGTACGCGTTGACGTCATCATGCAGCGCTTCAGAGGCGGAGGGACAGCCTTGGAGCTGCACGCGTGAGAGCTCCAAGGCGGAAGCTCCCTGCGGCGAGATATATGGCGGCGGCAGTACGCCAGCACGCGATACCCCGGGGCCCGGTGAGCAGAAGCACAAGAGGGTGGACCCCGGCCGGGCCCCTGCTCTTTACTGCTGTTCACCGGGCCCCATACAGCAGTAAGGGCAGTAATGCCCTGATGGCGGCTCTGCATACGGACATGACACTTATCTCCTTTGCTGGATGTTTGTATATTACAGAGCAGATGTGCCAGCTCAGCTGTGGTAAACTATGTATGATTTCCCTGTGCATATAGAGCGGCGGCTGTAACCGCCTCTTCAGCACTGACTGACAGCAGCTCAGCATTAGAGCCGTCTGTCAGTCAGTGTGGGTGGCGCCAGCGCCGCCCCTATGACTGGAACCAGAACGCTGCAAAGAGGAATAGAATTAATTTCCTCGTGGCAGCGGGGGCCTAAGTGCGTGTACCGGTCAGATGTAGATTAACCCTATATCTGCAGGTTAATAGCGTTTTTTTTCAGGTGACAGGTTCCCTTTAACAGGGAACATTTTAGTATGGCTTCCTATGTAAGAAGAAAAAAAATCTTAAAATATAGGGTCATTTAAGACATGAGGTCACATGCATAAAACGTTATGTAGACTGAAAACGGAGCAGTGCATCGCAATGACATCATTCTGTCATTTTTTGAAGAAATATTCTAGGAAAATGAATTTGCTGTATACGGATATTGACTATATCCTGACTTTAATGTGAACAGTATTTAAAAAACCCAAAAATTTTAAAATGTAAATCTTAATGGGAGTTTATTATGTAGTTATTGCTTTTTTGTCTTTGCTAGCACTAGAAAAATGACAGTTGTGTGTAAGGCCTTGGTTCTGGTAGCTAAAACCTGAGAGAATCTGCTAGCATTCACATGACTTAGAAAATACTTGTGACATTATGAACAAAATTTCCAAATCCACAACATGTTCTTAATCAACATGGATTCTATATAAAAAGTCATAGAGTAGCTCCAGTTACCCACAGAGAAACATCTCTGTGTGCTGATCTTCTGGCCAATCAGGGTCAGTTTTAGATATGGCCTTGTGTAGCAAAATATCCGCAAAATCAAAGGTTTTATTAGTGCAATCCTTACAATGTGAACAAAGCCTAATGTCAGTTTTATCTTTGGCCCGACAATAAATTACATTTTTTTTTCAAGAACACCATTAATGGCAGCTCAAAATGCAGTAAGTGATCACATTTCTTTAGACATTATATTTTTGTCTCCATTTATCTTCAGCTTTAGGTGTTTAAGTCTGTGACCAAAGTCTTTCTGAAGAAAAAAAGAAACAGAAACATCTAAGTAATTCTGGATGGAATCGGAAATTGATATTTCGGGATACTGCCATCATTCGGTGGAAACAGGAATTTCGCTTTTAGATAGCCAGCAATTTGTCGGTAAGTGAAAATTAATCATTATTCATTATAAAAAAACATTTTTCGGTTAGGGACCCGTGATTATGACTGTTTGGATTACTCTGTTTATTTTCTTCATTGGCCAGTGCAAAATTATAGTTGTGGCATTGCACCAGTAACCATGCAGTGATAAAAAACCACCAGCGGTAGGACATGTCAATGTTTCAACTCATTAGGCACAACAGTGAAGTGCAATACTACTGCAAACTATTACTGTGCAGATGCACAACCCAAAAATTATGAAGTCCAAACACAACTGTTTAGTTTTAAACTCATTGCTGGTGGATCTGTAAAAATGATATATAACGTATTTGATGATAGAATGGTCTAGTTATCAAAGCTCTGTATACATTATTAGTTTTCAATAATCCTGTCCAAAATATCACTGAATATTTTTGAGTTGTGGACACACATATTTTTCTCTTCTCTAAACAATATGGAATGTATAGGTATGTTTTTCAACTCCAATAACTTTGTAAGTTTAGATGGATGCCTGAACATTGAGCAATGCAGTCCATTATCAGGCTGCATGATATAAAGCAAGAGGAGCTAAGCAGTTAAAAATATTTGAGGAAAAAGATTCAGCAGAACTAGTATTTTTTTCATTTAGACCTTTGCTCCTCCTGGGTTTAGAAGTAGTCTCAATAAGTAATTAGCGGGCTTCCATGTATGACATACAGACAGGGGCGTAACGATCGCGGTCGCAGAGGTCGTGACCATGACCAGGCCCTTGGGGGTGAGCGGTCCACAGATGCCAGCAGGAACTTCAACTGGATGAGGGATATATATCAAGATGGGACCAAGGATAAGGGATCTATACCAGGATAGGGGATATACTGTATATACCAGGATGGGGAATATATATAAGAGGATGGGGCCCAGGATAAGGAACATGTAAATACCAGGATGGGGGAAAATATACACCAGGATGGGGGATATATATAACAGGATGGGGCCCAGGATAAGGGACATGTAAATACCAGGATGGGGGAAAAATATACACCAGGATGGGGGATATATATAACAGGATGGGGCCCAGGATAAGGGACATGTAAATACCAGGATGGGGGAAAAATATACACCAGGATGGGGGATATATATAACAGGATGGGGCCCAGGATAAGGGACATGTAAATACCAGGATGGGGGAAAAATATACACCAGGATGGGGGATATATATAACAGGATGGGGCCAAGGATAAGGGACATGTAAATACCAGGATGGGGGAAAATATACACCAGGATGGGGGATATATATAACAGGATGGGGCCCAGGATAAGGAACATGTAAATACCAGGATGGGGGAAAATATACACCAGGATGGGGGATATATATAACAGGGTGGGCCCAGGATAAGGGACATGTAAATACCAGAATGGGGGAAAAATATACACCAGGATGGGGGATATATGTAACAGGATGGGGCCCAGGATAAGGGACATGTAAATACCAGGATGGGGGAAAAATATACAGCAGGATGGGGGATATATATAACAGGATGGGGCCCAGGATAAGGGACATGTAAATACCAGGATGGGGGAAAATATACACCAGGATGGGGGATATATATAACAGGATGGGGCCCAGGATAAGGGACATGTAAATACCAGGATGGGGGAAAAATATACACCAGGATGGGGGATATATATAACAGGATGGGGCCAAGGATAAGGGACATGTAAATACTAGGATGGGGGAAAATATACACCAGGATGGGGGATATATATAACAGGATGGGGCCCAGGATAAGGAACATGTAAATACCAGGATGGGGGAAAATATACACCAGGATGGGGTATATATATAACAGGGTGGGCCCAGGATAAGGGACATGTAAATACCAGGATGGGGGAAAAATATACACCAGGATGGGGGATATATATAACAGGATGGGGCCAAGGATAAGGGACATGTAAATACCAGAATGGGGGAAAATATACACCAGGATGGGGGATATATATAACAGGATGGGGCCCCGGATAAGGAACATGTAAATACCAGGATGGGGGAAAATATACACCAGGATGGGGGATATATATATAACAGGATGGGGCCCAGGATAAGGAAGATGTAAATACCAGGATGGGGGAAAATATACACCAGGATGGGGGATATATATAACAGGATGGGGCCCAGGATAAAGGACATATACCAGGATAGGGGAAATACTGTATATACCAGGATGGGGGATATATATACCAGGATGGGGGATATATATAACAGGACGGGGCCCAGGATAAGGGACATATATACCAAGATGGGAGAAAATATACACCACCAGGAAGAGGGATATATATAACAGGATGGGGCCCAGGATAAGGGACATGTAAATACCAGGATGGGGAAAATATACACCAGGATGGGGGATATATATAACAGGATGGGGCCCCGGATAAGGGACATGTAAATACCAGGATGGGGGAAAATATACACCAGGATGGGATATATATATAACAGCATGGGGCCCAGGATAAGGAACATGTAAATACCAGGATGGGGGAAAATATACACCAGGATGGGGGATATACAGTCATATGAAAAAGTTTGGGCACCCCTATTAATCTTAAGCTTAATGTTTTATAAAAATTGGTGTTTTTGCAACAGCTATTTCAGTTTGATATATGTAATAACTGTTGGATACAGTAATGTTTCTGCCTTGAAATGAGGTTTATTGTACTAACAGAAAATGTGCAATCTGCATTCAAACAAAATTTGACAGGTGCATAAGTATGGGCACCTCACCAGAAAAGTGACATTAATATTTAGTAGATCCTCCTTTTGCAAAAATAACAGCCTCTAGTCGCTTCCTGTAGCTTTTAATGAGTTCCTGGATCCTGGATGAAGGTATTTTTGACCATTCCTCTTTACAAAACAATTCCAGTTCAGTTAAGTTTGATGGTCGCCGAGCATGGACAGCCTCTTCAAATGATCCCACAGATGTTCAATGATATTCAGGTCTGGGGACTGGGATGGCCATTCCAGAACATTGTAATTGTTCCTCTGCATGAATGCCTGAGTAGATTTGGAGCGGTGTTTTGGATCATTGTCTTGCTGAAAGATCCATCCACTGCGTAACTTCAACTTTATCACTGATTCTTGAACACTATTGCCAAGAATCTGCTGATACTGAGTGGAATCCATGCGTCCCTCAACTTTAACAAGATTCCCAGTGCCGGCATTGACCACACAGCCCCAAAGCATGATGGAACCTCCACCAAATTTTACTGTGGGTAGCAAGTGTTTTTCTTGGAATGCTGTGTTTTTTTGCCACCATGCATAACGCCTTTTTGTATGACCAAACAACTCAATCTTGGTTTCATCAGTCCACAGGACCTTCTTCCAAAAAGAAATAGGCTTCTTCAAATGTGCTTTTGCATACCTCAGCCGACTCTGTTTGTGCGTACTTGCAGAAACGGCTTCTTTCGCATCACTCTCCCATACAGCTTCTCCTTGTGCAAAGTGCGTTGTATAGTTGACCGATGCACAGTGACACCATCTGCAGCAAGTTGATGCTGCAGCTCTCTGGAGGTGGTCTGAGGATTGTCCTTGACTGATCTCACCATTCTTCTTCTCTGCCTTTCTGATGTTTTTCTTGTCCTGACACTTCTGGCCTTAACAAGAACTGTCCCTATGTTCTTCCATTTCCTTACTATGTTCCTCACAGTGGAAACTGACAGGTTAAATCTCTGAGACAGCTTTTTGTATCCTTCCCCTGAACAACTATGTTGAATAATCTTTGTTTTCAGATCATTTGACAGTTGTTTTGAGGAGCCCATGATGCCACTCTTCAGAGGAGATTCAAACAGGAGAACAACTTGCAAGTGGCCACTTTAAGTAGCTTTTCTCATGATTGCATACACCTGGCTATAAAGTTCAAAGCTCAATGAGGTTACAAAACCAAAAAAAGTGCTTTAGTAAGTCAGTAAAAAGTAGGCAGGAGTATTTAAAACAAGAAAATGATAAGGGTGCCCATACTTATGCACCGGTCAAATTTTGTTTGAATGCAGATTGCACATTTTCTGTTAGCACAATAAACCTCATTTCAAGGCAGAAACATTACTGTGTCCAACAGTTATTACATATATCAAACTGAAATAGCTGTTGCAAAAACACCAATTTTTATAAAACATTAAGCTTAAGATTAATAGGGGTGCCCAAACTTTTTCATATGACTGTATATAACAGGATGGGGCCCAGGATAAGGGACATATACCAGGATAGGGGAAATACTGTATATACCAGGATGGGGGATATATATACCAGGATGGGGGATATATATAACAGGATGGGGCCCAGGATAAGGGACATGTATGTACCAGGATGGGGGAAAATATACACCAGGATGAGGGATATATATAACAGGATGGGGCCCAGGATAAGGGACATGTATATACAAGGATGGGGGAAAATATACACCAGGATAGGGGATATATATAACAGGATGGGGCCCAGGATAAGGGACATATATATAAGGATGGGGGATATATATATTTATATACCAAGATGTGGCCCAGGATAAGGGACATATATACCAGGCTGGGGAATATATATACCAGGATAGGGCCCATGCAGGATAAGGGACATATATACCAGAATGGAGGATATATATATATATATATATATATATATATATATATATATACATACATATACACAGTACAGACCAAAAGTTTGGACACACCTTCTCATTTAAGGATTTTTCTGTATTTTCTTGACTATGAAAATTGTACATTCACACTGAAGGCATCAAAACTATAAATTAACACATGTGGAATTATATACTTAAGAAAAAAGTGTGAAACAACTGAAGATATGTCTTATATTCTAGGTTCTTCAAAGTAGCCACTTTTTGCTTTGATGACTGCTTTGCACACTCTTGGCATTCTCTTGATGAGCATCAAGAGGTAGTCACCGGAAATGGTCTTCCAACAATCTTGAAGGAGTTCCCAGAGATGCTTAGCACTTGTTGGCCCTTTTGCCTTCACTCTGAGGTCCAGCTCACCCCAAACCATCTCGATTGGGTTCAGGTCTGGTGACTGTGGAGGCGAGGTCATCTGGCGTAGCACCCCATCACTCCCCATCTTGGTCAAATAGCCCTTACACAGCCTGGAGGTGTGTTTGGGGTCAATGTCCTGTTGAAAAATAAATGATGGTCCAACTAAACGCAAACCGGATGGAATAGCATGCCGCTGCAAGATGCTGTGGTAGCCATGCTGGTTCAGTATGCCTTCAATTTTGAATAAATCCCCAACAGTGTCACCAGCAAAGCACCCCCACACCATCACACCTCCTCCTCCATGCTTCACGGTGGGAACCAGGTATGTAGAGTCCATCCTTTCACCTTTTCTGCGTCGCACAAAGACACGGTGGTTGGAACCAAAGATCTCAAATTTGGATTCATCAGACCAAAGCATAGATTTCCACTGGTCTAATGTCCATTCCTTGTGTTCTTTAGCCCAAACAGCTCTCTTCTGCTTGTTGCCTGTCCTTAGCAGTGGTTTCCTAGCAGCTATTTTACCATGAAGGCCTGCTGCACAAAGTCTCCTCTTAGCAGTTGTTGAAGAGATGTGTCTGCTGCTAGAACTCTGTGTGGCATTGACCTGGTCTCTAATCTGAGCTGCTATTAACCTGCGATTTCTGAGGCTGGTGACTCGAATAAACTTATCCTCAGAAGCAGAGGTGACTCTTGGTCTTCCTTTCCTGGGGCGGTCCTCATGTGAGCCAGTTTCTTTGTAGCGCTTGATGGTTTTTGCAACTGCACTTGGGGACACTTTCAAAGTTTTCCCAATTTTTCGGACTGACTGACCTTCATTTCTTAAAGTAATGATGGCCACTCGTTTTTCTTTACTTAGCTGCTTTTTTCTTGCCATAATACAAATTCTAACAGTCTATTCAGTAGGACTATCAGCTGTGTATCCACCTGACTTCTGCACAACACAACTGATGGTCCCAACCCCATTTATAAGGCAAGAAACCCCACTTATTAAACCTGACAGGGCACATCTGTGAAGTGAAAACCATTTCCGGTGACTACCTCTTGAAGCTCATCAAGAGAAAGCCAAGAGTGTGCAAAGCAGTCATCAAAGCAAAAGGTGGCTACTTTGAAGAACCTAGAATAAAAGACATATTTTCAGTTGTTTCACACTTTTTTGTTAATTATATAATTCCACATGTGTTAATTCATAGTTTTGATGCCTTCAGTGTGAATGTACAATTTTCATAGTCATGAAAATACAGAAAAATCTATAAATGAGAAGGAGTGTCCAAACTTTTGGTCTGTACTGTATATATACATATATATATATATATATATATATATATATATATATATATATACACCTGGATGGGGGGAGCCCGGTCCAAATCTTGGATCGGGCCCATCGGACTCTAGCTACACCACTGGCATACAGACATAGCTTATTTATTTTACTCACTTATATAGCACTATTAATTCTACAGCGCTTTACAGACATCATTACTGTCCCCATTGGAGCTCACAATCTAAATCTCCCCTCAGTATGTTTTTGGAGTGTGGGAGGAAACCCACAGAAAAACGGGGAGAACATATGATGTGAATATAAATAATTTGTCCTTGGTGGGATTTAAACCCCGGACCTTAGATCTACAAGGCTACAGTGCAAACTACTGAGCCACCATGCAGGCCATAACTGTCAGGCACTGTAATTGGCCAGTTGGAGCAACAGTTTTGCACAATGATATCTGGCGACCATTCTCACGTACAAGAATATCTGCTTTTCATAATCAAAATTCATTTGTTTCATTTTTGGGAGAGAAATAATCACATGGATTGTCAAACTTGTGGTAAAATCTTGTTTGCGATAATCAAGTACCCAAATGCCGTTTTGCTAATTGCATCAGGCAATTATAATTGCTTATAACCAGGGTTGCCAATCTCTTTTTTTTGTACACTTAAAGAGTAACCGTTGTTTTAATTTTTATTTTATAAATCCAATAGTACACCTGAAAATAAGAAACTTTGGAATGCATTTTATCAGACAAATTTGCTTCTTTCTCTGCCAGAATTGGTCAGTCATTATTAAAATTCTTAATTCTGAGGTAAAATCTGTATTCAGTGAGGGCTGACGTTCCCATTACTGATATAGGAGATGGCAGCCGCTACTGATAAGAGTCCATGTAAATGGGAGGAAGCTCTGTCTTTATCTCCTCCCTTCACTGATCAGATTCTTATGACTACCAGCTCTCATCTCCTATAGCAGTAATGTAACAATCTATTTTCACTGAATACAGATTTTTACCATGAATTGAGAATTTTGAGAACGAATGATCAGTCCTGGAGAAGAAAGAAGCAGATTTCTCTCATAAGATATATTGCAAAGTTGCTTATCTTCACGTGCACTAATGATTTATGAAATAAAATTTAAAATGATGGTTACTCTTTAAATTTAAAATCAGGGACAGCCTTTTTTTCTTACAGATTAGATACATTTAAAAAAAGGAATGAAAAAGCTAGCACTTATACGAATATGCATATAATATGTAATACATGTTTATAGATTTAAGCCAATAAAAGTTTTGGAAACTTGTTTAATTTTCCTATCAAATAATATTAAAAAATATATATATATTGATAAGTGAAAAAGTAATGTGAGTGATTTAAATACTGGCTGCATGGAAATCATGTTTAACCCTTCACGACCGATGACGTATATTTACCAGACAAATAAAGTAGCACTCTGTAGTGCTAAAGCATGTAAACATGAAATATATGAAATTTAAATAGCATCACTGCTCTAGATAATAAGGAAAAATAGCGATGCTTAGCACATAATTTGGCCAATTCATGCATGCCTAGCGGCCAACAACAAGGCGATCTCCGGTTTGCTGGGAACCTAACCTAATGTGAATCCTTTCCTAGGCTAAAGCCTGCAATTATTGGTTCATAGGATCCTGCTGCAATTAAAACCGCCACAGGCTGATGGGTGAATGCTCGGTCATAGAGCCTATATGTAAATAACAAAAGACTGACCGTTACTTCCAAATCAGAACTCTTGTGTACAGGTGCAAACTAAGAGTAGCCATCTCTATATCTCTAACAAATAAAGTTGCACTCTGTAGTGAATTGGCCAAATTATGTGCTAAGCATCTCCATTTTTTCTTATTATCCAGAGCAGTGATGCTATTCAAATTTCATATATTTCATGTTTGCATGCTTTAGCACTGCTGAATGCAACTTTATTTGTTATGTATAGAGATGGCTACTCTTCGTTCGCACCTGTACACACCCGTTTTCTGATTTGGAAGTGACAGTAAGTCTTTTTGTTAGCCGTACAGTACAGACCAAAAGTTTGGACACACCCTCTCATTTAAAGATTTTTCTGTATTTTCATGACTATGAAAATTGTACATTCACACTGGAGGCATCAAAACTATGAATTAACACATGTGGAATTATATACTTAACAAAAAAGTGTGAAACAACTGAAAATATGTCTTCTATTCTAGGTTCTTCAAATTAGCCACCTTTTGCTTTGATGACGGCTTTGCACACTCTTGGCATTCTCTTGATGAGCTTCAAGAGGTAGTCACCGGAAATGGTCTTCCAACAATCTTGAAGGAGTTCCCAGAGATGCTTAGCACTTGTTGGCCCTTTTGCTTTCACTCTGCGGTCCAGCTCACCCCAAACCATCTCGATTGGGTTCAGGTCTGGTGACTGTGGAGGCCAGGTCATCTGGCGTAGCACCCCATCATTCTCCTTCTTGGTCAAATAGCCCTTACACAGCCTGGAGGTGTGCTTGGGGTCATTGTCCTGTTGAAAAATAAATGATGGTCCAACTAAATGCAAACCGGATGGAATAGCATGCCACTGCAAGATGCTGTGGTAGCCATGCTGGTTCAGTATGCCTTCAATTTTGAATAAATCCCCCACAGTGTCACCAGCAAAGCACCCCCACACAATCACACCACCTCCTCCATGCTTCACGGTGGGAACAAGGCATGTAGAGTCCATCCGTTCACCTTTTCTGCGTCGCACAAAGACACGGTGGTTTGAACCAAAGATCTCAAATTTGGGCTCATCAGACCAAAGCACAGATTTTCACTGGTCTAATGGTCTAATGTCCATTCCTTGTGTTCTTTAGCCCAAACAACTCTCTTCTGCTTGTTGCCTGTCCTTAGCAGTGGGTTCCTAGCAGCTATTTTACCATGAAGGCCTGCTGCACAAAGTCTCCTCTTAACAGTTGTTGAAGAGATGTGTCTGCTGCTAGAACTCTGTGTGGCATTGATCTGGTCTCTAATCTGAGCTGCTGTTAACCTGCCATTTCTGAGGCTGGTGACTCGGATAAACTTATCCTCAGAAGCAGAGGTGACTCTTGGTCTTCCTTTCCTGCGGCGGTCCTCATGTAAGCCTGTTTCTTTGTAGCGCTTGATGGTTTTTGCAACTGCACTTGGAGACACTTTCAAAGTTTTCCCAATTTTTCGGACTGACTGACCTTCATTTCTTAAAGTAATGATGGCCACTCATTTTTCTTTACTTAGCTGCTTTTTCCTTGCCATAATACAAATTCTAACAGTCTATTCAGTAGGACTATCAGCTGTGTATCCACCAGACTTCTGCACAACACAACTGATGGTCCCAACCCCATTTATAAGGCAAGAAATCCCACTTATTAAACCTGATAGGGCACATCTGTGAAATGAAAACCATTTCCGGTGACTACCTTTTGAAGCTCATCAAGAGAATACCAAGAGTGTGCAAAGCAGTCATCAAAGCAAAAAGTGGCTACTTTGAAGAACCTAGAATATAAGACATATTTTCAGTTGTTTCACACTTTTTTGTTAAGTATATAACTCCACATGTGTTAATTCATAGTTTTGATGCCTTCCGTGTGAATGTACAATTTTCATAGTTATGAAAATACAGAAAAATCTTTAAATGAGAAGGTGTGTCCAAACTTTTGGTCTGTACTCTATATTTACATCATTGGCCGTGTCCCTGCCTTTGATTCGGGGTTTGGTGCTGAGCCCCCATCTTTCCCCGCACTTGATGTCTAATTTTATCAGCCATCAAGTGCCTCTACCAGCCGCGGTGGATGGAGTCAGCAGGGGGGCACATCATTCCAAATGCCCATCGATGGGTAACCAGTTAAATGCCACTGTCAATCTCTGACAGCGGCATTTAACACGTGTCAGCTGGAAGCGTGTCATAATTCCCACCCATTGGTAGCCCTGTCTTGTGATATCGGGGCACCAATGGGTTGTCATGACAGCCGGGGGTCTGCAGAAGACCACAGTGCCTGTTATCCCACGCCCATGGCCGGCGTTCATATGTGATCATGATTTTTGCTATACATAGTAGTGCTGAAGCACTGCTATGTATAGTACAGCCGAGCGGAAAATCGCAGCTTCAAGTCTCCTGAGAGGACTATTAAACACAGTAAAAAAAAAAAAAGTAAAAAAAAATATTACATTTTTTTTTAAAAAAACAACAACACAAAAGTTACCCCCCTTTTGTCCCATTAAAAATAAAACCATTAAAAAAAAATAAAAATACACATGTTTCATATCGCCGGGTCCAGAAATGTCCGATCTATCAAAGTATAATGTAAATTAATCTGATCAGTAAACGGCATAATGAGAAAAAAAATCAAAACGTCAGTATTACATTTTTTTGGTCACAGCAACATTGCAATAAAATGCAATAAGAGGTAATCAAAACATCGTATCTACGCCAAAATGGTATCAATAAAAACATCAGCTCAGGGCGCAAAAAATAAGCCCTCACAGGACCCCAGATCATGAAAAATGGAGACGCTATTGGTCTCGGAAAATGGAGACAAACTTGAAAACTTTTTTTCATACAAATTTTGCAAATATTTTCACCATTTAAATAAAAAAGAACCTATACATGTCTGGTATCTGCGTACTCGTACTGACATGGGGAATCATTTTGCCAGGTCAGTTTACCCTGTAGTGACCATGGTAAATAAAAAAAAGCCAAAAAACCATTGTGGAATTGCACTTTTTTTGAAATTTCACAGTACTTGGAATTTTTATGTGGTAAAATCAATAGGGTCATTCAAAAGTACAACTCATCCCACAAAAAACAAGCCCTCACATGGCTATATTGATGGAAAAATAAAAAAATTATTGCTTTTGGAAGAAGAGGAGGAAAAAACTGAAACAAAAAACTGAAAATCTCCATGGGGTGAAGGGGTTATTATGGTGACTACGCTTCTTTCACAAGGTTTTTTTTGGCTAAAGATGGATTCTTTTCAGTTATATCCACTAGTCAGCAAGCATTACAAATACTTTACAAGCAACCAACAGGAAATGACACTGGAAAATGGCAAAAACTCAGAAATGTGCAAGCTATTACACAATGGTTTTCCATTCACAAATGACCAATGAGTCACAATGCTGATTCTCTTGCAAAGTCATGTTATTCAGATCTATCGCCAACCCACTGACATATTTATCTATATCCTGACAGCCTCACGTAACACAGACAGCCATACACAGAAAAGCCACCACCCAAAAGTCAGAGAGTTCAAGTGTGATTGATTGCTAGCGTTATTATCTTACTTCTCAGAAGATAAGTTCCTGTATCCCATAGTGTAAGCTCTGGAAGTAAAGGTTCAGCTCACCTCATGTAAATATAAAGGTTGTGTGTACATCGGGTTTATAGGTACTCCATGTGCCACAGTATGGTGTCTCCAGAAGGAACTTTACTCTCCTCTATTGTAGAATTCCACACAGATTCCATATAAGTCCATACTCATGTCATGAGAACCCTATAAGGAAAAAAAGAATATCTGTTTCTGGAGGTAAAATTTTGTCCTTTGGGGCTTTATTAAAGGGAATTTGTCATAAGGTGTTCCCTATCAAAACTAACTTCACCACCTTTAAGTCATCTTTACTAGTACTGTGGGCAAAATGTTCATGTTCAGCGGCACATCGCTGATCGGGTTGACAGATTACTGGAGGGGCTGGTGAGGACCCAGCCGTCACGGTGCACATTGGCACAAATGACAAAGTTAGAGGTAGGTGGAAGGTCCTTAAAGATGATTTCAGGGAAATTGGCTGCAAGCTTAAAGCAAGGACCTCCAAGGTGGTATTCTCTGAAATACTGCCTGTACCACGTGCCACGCCAGAGAGGCAACGGGAGATTAGGGAGATAAATAAGTGGCTCAGGAATTGGTGTAGGAAGGAGGGGTTTGGGTTCCTGGAGAACTGGGCCGACTTCTCAGTTGGCTACAGACTCTACGCTAGGGACCGGCTGCACCTCAATGGGGAGGGTACAGCTGTGCTGGGGGAGAAAATGGCTAGAAGATTGGAGGAGTGTTTAAACTAGGGATTGGGGGGGGTATTCATTTTATAGGTGGAGAAGATAGTGCAGATAGTGACCTGAGCACAAATAAAGAAATTGGGGGTGGGGTTAGAACAGTCAATATAGTATGAAGGAATAGAGGTACAGAGAGATACATAAAATGCATGTACACTAATGCCAGAAGCCTCACCAACAAAATGGAGGAATTAGAATTCATTTTGTTGGAAAATAATTATGGCATGGTGGGGATATCTGAGACATGGCTGGATGAGAGCCATGACTGGGCAGTTAATTTACAGAGCTATAGTCTGTTCAGAAATGACTGTACAAACAAGCGAGGGGGGGGGTGTTTATATGTAAAATCATCCTTAAAACCCATCTTGCGTGAGAATATATGTGAATCTAATGAAAAGGTAGAGTCCGTGTGGGTGGAGATAAGGGGAGGGGGAAAAAATAATAAATTACTGATAGGGGTTTGTTATAAGTCTCCAAAAATAATGGAAGCAGAGGAGAATATCCTCATAAAGCAAATAGATGAAGCAATGACTCAAGGCGAAGTCATTTTTATGGAGGACTTTAACTACCCTTAAATACATTTGGGGAACAGAAACCTGTAGTTCAAGCAAAGGTAATAGGTTTTTGACAACTATGAGAGACAATTACCTTTCACAACTGGTTAAGGACCCAACAGGAAGGAGGGCACTGCTAGACCTAATATTAACCAACAGGCCAGACCGCATATCAAATATATGAGTTGGGGGTCACTTGGGTAATAGTGATCACAAAATAATAAGTTTTCATGTATCCTTTAATAAGATGTGTAGTAGAGGGGTTACAAGGACACTAAACTTCAGGAAGGCAAATTTCCAATGGTGGAGAGATGATCTTAGGGCAATAAACTGGGACGATATCCTGAGACATAAAACTACACAAAGCAAATGGGAGACATTTATTAGCATCCTGAATAGGACCTGTGCACATTATATTCTTTGTGGGAATAAACGCTAGAAATATGAGGAAACCACTATTGTAGCATCGGCGTCTCTGCCTCCTGCCCGGCAGAGACGCCGTCCCCCTTACCGCCACGGTCCTGCTCCGGCATCTTCTGGCCTCCCTGCTGCTGCTGCTGGTGCACGCAGCCTCCCCGGCTCTGTGCTTAGGGCGCGCGCGCTCCCTCCCTCTTAAAGGGGCCGCGCGCGCCGTCCTAAAAAGTCCCCGGCCAATGGCCGGAGGACTTCCCCTATAAAAGGCACCTCCTCCAATATAGAGGTGCCCGTGCAAGGTTGTAGCTTTGTGTGTTATACTCTGCTTCAGCCCTCAGGTCCCGCTGCTAGCCAGACTACAAGTGCAGCCCGCCAGCCTGACTACAAGTCCAGCCTGCCAGCCTGACTACAAGTCCAGTCCGCCAGCCTGACTGCAAGTCCAGTCCGCCAGCCTGACTGCAAGTCCAGTCCGCCAGCCTGACTGCAAGTCCAGTCCGCCTGCTTGTCTACTCTCTCCAGCCCGACAGTCTGTCTACAGTCCAGTCCGCCAGTCTGTCTATGGGCTCTGTCCGCCTGCTTACCTGGAAGCACCTGCCCGTTACCTGCCGTGCCTGCCAGCCCGCTTACCTGGAAGCACCTGCCCATTACCTGCCGTGCCTGCCAGCCCGCTTACCTGGAAGCACCTGCCTGTTACCTGCCGTGCCTGACAGCTCGCTTACCTAGAAGCACCTGCCTGTTACCTGCCGTGCCTACCAGCCAGCCTACCTGGAGGCTCCTGCTTGTTACCTGCCGTGCCTGCCTGTCCGTCTGCCCGGATCACCCGTCAGCCTGCCTGCCGTGCTTATCTGCTGTACCGGTCAGTCCCTGCCTTCTGACCCGTGGGAGTCACCTGCTCTCATACAAGGTCGGTCCCCAGAGAAGCACCTGGTCCCTCTGCTCGGTCCTTCCCTGGTCACGGAGTCGATTGAGCCGCCGTACGACCTTGGTCGGTCCGAGTTGATACCTAGTTACGCCCCTCTGGTCCCTCCTTGCACGGCAGCACAGAGGTTCCACCACCCGGATCCGTAACAACTATGGCTAAATAGAGCTGTAAGGGGCGCAATAAGTGACAAAAAG
Organism: Phyllobates terribilis; assembly: GCF_046119375.1. Lineage (NCBI taxonomy): Eukaryota > Metazoa > Chordata > Amphibia > Anura > Dendrobatidae > Phyllobates > Phyllobates terribilis. The sequence continues at coordinate 109,144,067 of NW_027362771.1, forward strand.
AAAGCATTTAGAGAACTAAAGCAAATAGGTAGTGATGAGGCATTAAATAAATATAGAAAATTAAATTCTGTAAAAACCAAATCAAGGCAGCAAAGATTGAGACAGAGAGACTCATTTCAGAGAAAGTAAAAATAATCCTAAAATAAACTTTAACTACATAAATAGTAAAAAACAAAAAAATGACAGTGTTGGCCCCCTTAAAAATAGTCTGGGTGAAATGGTGGATGAGGATGAGCAAAAAGCCAATATGCTAAATGATTATTTTTCAACCTTATTTACACAAGAAAATCGCATGACAGAAAACATGATCAGTGATAACAAAAATTCTCCATTAAATGTCACTTGCTCAACCCAGCAGGAAGTACGGCGGCATCTAAAAATCACTAAAGTTGACAAATCCCCGGGCCCTGATGGGATACACCCGCGAGTACTGCAGGAATTAAGTAAAGTCATAGATAGACCATTATATTTAATCTTTAAAGATTCCATAATAACAGGGTCTGTACCACGGGACTGGCATATAGCAAATGTGGTCCCAATATTCAAAAAGGGGACAAAAACCGAACTTGGAAATTATAGGCCAGTGAGCTTAACCTCTACTGTGGGTAAAATGCTGGAGGGTTTCCTAAGAGATGCTATACTAGAGTATCTGAAGAAGAATAACCTCATGACCCAATATCAACATGGGTTTACGAGGGACCATTCCTGTCAAACTAATCTGATCAGCTTTTATGAGGAGGCAAGTTCTGGACTGGACCAAGGAAATGCAGTGGATGTGGTGTATATGGACTTTTCAAAAGCTTTTGATACGATTCCACACAAAAGTTTGATACATAAAATGAGAACAATGGGGATAGGGGAAAATATATGTATGTGGGTTAAGAACTGGTTCAGTGATAGGAAACAAAGGGTGGTTATTAATGGAAAACACTCAGACTGGGTCTCAGTTAACAGTGGGGTATCACAGGGGTCAGTATTGGGCCCGCTTCTTTTAACATATTTATTAATGACCTTGTAGGGGGCATACAGAGTAATATTTCAATATTTGCCGATGACACTAAACTCTGCAGGGTAATCAATACAGAGGAGGACAATTTTATATTACAGGAGGATCTATGTAAACTAGTAGCTTGGGCTAATAAATGGCAAATGAGCTTTAATGGGGATAAATGTAAGGTAATGCACTTGGACAGAGGAAATAAAATGTATAATTATACGCTTAATTGTAAAACACTGGGCAAAACTGTAACTGAAAAAGACCTGGGTGTATTGGTGGACGACAAGCTCACGTTTAGTGGCCAGTGTCAGGCAGCTGCTGCAAAGGCAAATAAAATAATGGGATGCATTTGACGCGCCCCTGGGCCTTCTGTGTCGTGCGGCATCGCGTGCACGGGGGCTTACCCGGAGCCGGATCAGATGGGGGTAGTAGTCTCGTGGCGGTGACCCGGTCCGTGCCCAGGGAGTCAAACTAAGTGGCGAGTCTATTAGCAGTAGATGTTGGATGACTACGCCACCCGTTGAATGCAGCTTTGGAGCTGCCGCTGCAGGGCAGACCGCTGAGGCCGGTGGAAGGATGGTGCAGCGGGGATGGTATAACCCCCAACGGGAGGGGTATGGCCTCAGGGCAGCCGAATTGGATGATGGGGGTAGCAGGAACCACTCAGAGACGATGCGTGTAGTTCAGGGTCTTTACTGGTGACAAAGATAGACCCTCCCGGAGTACTTGCTAGCGATCGGGGCCTGGTCAGTCCTTGAGCAGATGGGATCTCCCCTGGCCAGGCGGAGTTGTAGGCCTTCCCAGCTAACTGTACTCTTCTGGCTACCTTGCTAGAGGCGGGTAAAAGTAGCCCATGTCCCTGAGTGTACCGTGTGGTGCTCACCCGTATGGCCGGTGACTCGGGGCCTTCTAATGGCTTCCGCTCCACGATGGCGGTGCTGGTCCCACGCGTGTGACCGTGCCTTCGGGTTTCTGGGCCAGAGGACCTGCAATCCCCTGCCGGTCGGTTTCTGCTGCTGGGTAAGGATTAGTCCCCACAGCCTCGGACTCCGGGTCCGGTGATAACTTCTCAGTCAGGGCGAGCTCTGCAGCTGCCAGCCCCTGACTCCTTGTAGCACTGCTCCCACAGAGCTCCTGTTGTTTCTTCCTATGCTGCTTCTCTTCTCTACTCTTGTTCTCTCTCTCTCTCTCAACCCTGCCTCAGCCCTAGGTTTTTATAGGGGAAGTTCTTCCCCTCCCAGGACTGGGCAGGAGGTGTGGCATGCATAAGATCCCTGACCAAGAGACCTCCCACCTGCTCTCAGACATAATATTGCTATTATTGTGGAGACCAGACCCCTGGGGTGCCACATTCCCCCCTAGTGAAATTTAGTACTCCGGGACTAAACATATTTTACAAAAACATAACAGGGTATAACAACAACAATAAAATACAATAAGGAAACACATAAAGATGGTCACGGAGTGTCCGCAACCGGGTGCAGTCTTTGAAGAAAACAAAGGTGTCCATTTCACCAAAACAGGGAGACGTAACCAGGTAGGGGTCTGTCCTGCCCCGAGTTCTTAACAGTCTTTAGTCCGTCCTGGGTTACGCTCCAACTATACACAAAGGATTCCCGGTAAATCCACCAAAGACTCCTGTAAATAACTAGAAACACAAAATTATACACAAGCAACAATAACAGATAAACATTAATAAAATAACTTAAACACTTAGATCCTCCACCGTACGGGCAGCTGGCCTCTAGTGACCCTAGTGGACCTACGAAGCTGGTTGACTGGTCCTGAGCTACAGGGTATAGGAGCTGTCAAGGGTAAACTGGGCAGCCGTCTACGGACCCTTTGGCTCACTAGGGGTATGGCAGGCTCACTATAAGCAGAAGGTTGATCCTCCTGGTCTGCTTGTGTGGAGTCTTCTGCCTCCTGGACCGGCTGTTCTTCCAGCTCTACCGGTTGCTCTGTAAGTACTTGGGATTCTGGTTGGAGGAACGTGAGGACGGGTACCACAACTGCACCATTGACTTGAGTCCAGGACCGAGGGAAGTCTCCGAGCACAGTACTAACCATATCTTTCCCTTCCTCTACGGGTCGAGGGTCTTCTTGTTCCTCTTCAGGGTTCCGTAGCTGTTCGGGACACTTCTTCAGGTGATCCCGGGATACAATGGTTGTGGTTTCCCCTCCGTCTTTGCTGATGGTACAGACCTTCGGGTTGTCGTGGCTTGAGGGCAGTACGGTGTACGGGTCCTTCTCCCACTGGTCGTCCAACTTATGGAGCCGTCTTTTCCTCTTCAAGACCTGCTCTCCGGGCACCAGGGGAACAGCGGGAGCATACTGGTTGTAAGTTTTCTCTTGTCTTTCCCTAGCTTGACAGAGACTACGCTCCACGCTCTCCTGTACTTTCCGGTACTGCTGCTGCCTCTCTGTGTCCCAGTCTGCTTCTGGTGAAGTGTCCTCGGGTGTCAGGACTCCCATCTCCAGGTCAACAGGTAGCTTACCAGGTCTTGCCCTCATCAGGTAAGCCGGGGTACAGTTAGTGGAACCTACCGGGATGTGGTTGTATAGGTCCACTAGGTCGGGCAACCTCTCGGGCCACAGACTGCGTTCTTCCAGGGGCAATGTTTTTAGAAGATCTATCACCACCTGGTTCATTTTCTCACAAAGTCCATTAGTTTGCGGATGATAGGGTGTCGTCCTTATCTTCCGGCAGCCATACAGAGTGCAGAATTCTTGGAAGACCTCCGCTTCAAAGGCAGGTCCCTGATCCGTCAACACTTGGTCCGGGTACCCGTGTGGACGGCAGAAATGCTGCTGGAAGGCTCTAGCTGCTGTTCGAGCTGTTAAGTCCTTGACGGGGACGACAACCAAGAACCGGGAGTAGTGATCCACGATGGTTAGTGCGTAGACGTAGCCACTTCTGCTTGGGGTCAGTTTTACATGATCCAAGGCTACCAGTTCCAACGGCTGCCGGGTGACGATGGACTGCAGAGGAGTCTTCTGGCTGGCACAGTCCTTCCTTCTTAGGTTGCACGGGCCACAGTCTCTGCACCACCTCTCGATGGTTCCTCTCATGCCCACCCAATGGAACCGCCCGCGCAGCAAGAACTCCAGCTTCTTCTATCCGAAGTGCCCAGCTCCGTCGTGGTATGCCTCCATCACCATAGCTGCGTCTCTTCTTGGCACCACTACTTGCCAGATTAATTCATGCGTCCGGGAGTTAACCATTCTGCGGCACAACTTCCCCTTGTAAAGGAACAGTCGACTCTTCTCAGTCCACAGTTGCTTGGCTTCCTCCGGAGCGTCTGGGTCAAGGCGTGCATCTGGCCGAGTCAGCATCTCCTTTACCAGTCGGACGGCAGGGTCACTGTCTTGCGTCTCCGCCCAGTTGTAATGAGGTAAAGGGTTGAACGTAGCGGATTTACTCCTTACACGGTGGGAATACTGGATAGTCCCATGACGGTGGAATGCGGGGAGTTCAACTTCTTCCAGTCCCTTTGAGTCTTCCCCTACGTCCGGTAGATTTGGCATCCTGGACAGGGCGTCCGCGTTGGTATTGGAGCGTCCTGCCCGGTATTTGATTGTAAACTCATAGTTGGACAAACGGGCCATCCATCTCTGCTCTAGGGCACCGAGTCTTGCTGTGTCCAGGTGTGTCAACGGGTTGTTATCCGTGTACACGGTGAACTGGGAAGAAGCGAGGTAGTGCTTAAAGCGTTCGGTGACTGCCCACACCACTGCCAGGAACTCTAGCTTAAATGAGCTGTAATTTTCAGGGTTTCTTTCGGTGGGTCGCAGTTTTCGGCTGGCGTAAGCAATTACCCGTTCTTTCCCCTGCTGAATCTGGGACAGTACGGCTCCTAGCCCGATGTTACTGGCGTCGGTGTAGAGGATAAAGGGCTGGCTATAATCAGGGTATGCCACGATTTCATCCCCCATGAGGGCCATCTTCAGCTGGCGGAAGGACTCTTCTTCCAGCTTCTCCCATCTGAAGGGTGGCTTCTGGTTCTTGGCCTTCCTGGACTGGCCTATCAGGAGGTCCTGCATAGGAGCTGCCTTTCTGGTGAAACCGGGAATAAACCTTCGGTAGTAGCCTACCAACCCGAGGAACTGCCTCACTTCCTTTACGCTGGAGGGGCTTGGCCATTCCTTAATTGCGGTGATCTTATCAGGGTCGGGAGCCACTCCGTCAGCACTCACCACGTGTCCCAGGTACTGCACCTTTGGCTTCAGGAGGTGACACTTAGAGGGTTTCACCTTCAGGCCATAACTTGCCAGGGCTTCGAACACTTCCGCCAGGTGTTTCAGGTGGTCCTCATAAGTCTTGGAATATACGATGACATCGTCCAGGTACAGCAGGACCGTCTCGAAGTTTCTGTGTCCCAGACAGCACTCCATTAATCGTTGGAAGGTTCCTGGTGCATTGCAGAGTCCGAACGGCATACAAGTAAACTCGCTAAGTCCCATCGGGGTGGTGAATGCGGTCTTCTCCCAGTCCGCCTCTGCTACAGGAACCTGCCAGTACCCGCTAGTGAGATCCAAGGTAGAGAAGAAGTTAGCAGATTTTAAAGCAGCCAAAGACTCCTCTATCCTTGGTAAGCGGTACGCATCCTTGTGTGTGATTCGGTTGATTTTCCGGTAATCTACACACATTCTCATGGTGTTGTCTTTCTTTTTGACTAAGACTAGTGGGGCTGCCCAGGGGCTACAGCTATCCTTGATTACCCCAGCCTCTTTCATGTCTCTAAGCATCCCCTTGGCGTGTTGGTAGTGCGCAGGGGGTACGGGTCGATACCTCTCTTTTATGGGAGGATGGTCTCCCGTGGGGATGTGGTGTTCCACCCCCTTGACTCGCCCGAAGTCTAACGGGTGTTTACTAAACACTCTCTCGTACTCTTGAACCACCCGATAGACTCCCTGTTTCTGATGGGAGGGAGTGGAGTCAGTACCCAAATGTAGTTGCTGACAACAATCCTCCATTATTTTCTTAGAGCCGTTACCTTCCTCCGGGTGAGATGGAGGCAAGGGTTCCACAGACTGTATAGAATTTTGGTTGATGGTGTATAATTTGGCTAGCGTGGCATACCGGGGTAGGTACACTTCCCTCTTCCCGATATTTATTATGCGAACGGGCACCCTCCCATGGCGTACATCAACCACCCCCCGGGCTGTCAAAATGGTGGGCCTACTGTTTGAATAGGCTGGTTCTACCATTGCTTGGTAATCTCTACCTCTCAGACCAATAGCTGCCCGACACCAAATCATCATTTCACTTTTCGGGGGCATGGCAATAGGGAAAGGGTCACACATTCTTACGCTACCAATCTCACCGCCGGAGAGTTCCACTTGTTGCCGTCGCATCAGTGCCCGGATCTCTTTCTGGAGCACTCGCTGCTGGCCGGAGCTGGCGTTCTTGGCAACCTGCTGTAAAATGAAAATCACCTCTGCAAGACAATTTTCAATCACATTAGTTCCTAGAGTTATCTTTGGGTGACTCTCGCGCTTGTCAATGTCTACAATGATCAGTCCCTGTGCTGCCAGTTCGACTCTACCGATTTTAATGGTCATCTCTTTAAATCCGATCTGCGGCACGGGTTGACCATTGCTGGCGATGATACTCAAGTCGTCATCAGGGTAGCGGGTTATATCCGAGTCATTCCAGTACTGCTTGAAGAGCACGTACGGGATGGTGGTGACCTGTGACCCGGTGTCCAGTAGGGCACTCATAGGAATGCCATCCAGTACCACAGGCAAGACTGGACGTCCTCCCACATATTTGTCGCGCCAGCTCGATGGGCCTGGTGATCTTTTTCCTGGGGGTTGGCCCTCTACCCCAGGTTGTGCCAGTTTAAAGGACAGTACCTTGCCATATGTCCGGGTTGATTGCAGCGGCGGCAGATGGGTTGTCCGTCCTCGTTGTATCGGTCGCTGGGTCTTCCTCTGGCCGGTGGGGTCCTCCTTGGTCGGCGCCACGGGATGTCCTCCGGTCCGGATGCCAGCTGGATCTTCCCTGGAGTGGAAACCTGTAAAGACTGCACAGTTCGGGTTAGCGCAGCAACGCTTTTAGCTAGCTCTTGGACCTGATGGTGCAGGCCTGGAGCCTGGTCATTGTTCAAAGCCTGCGCATCAGCCCCCACAGGCCCTGCCGACAAGGGCGCCGCCTCCTGGTGGTAAGTGATAGCTGGGCGCCTGTGGGTCACAACGCCACCCGGTGCCGGTTCTCGGAGCACCCGGATGGCTCTGTCCTTGAACTGTGCAAAGTCCAGATGAGGATCCTGTAAGGCTATGGCCCGCAACTGGGTTCGGTGGACATTGCAATATAGTCCCTCTATAAATTGTTCGGTCAACAGCCTGTCCTCGTTTCCCACGCTGTCGGGGTCGGTCTGCTTAATGGCTCTCAGGGCCTCTTGTAGGTTTAGTGCATAGTCCCTTATACTCTCATGTGCTCGCTGCTTGCACCCATAGAATTTAAGCTTAATCTCGGCTGAGGTGCGGGTATCAAAGGTGTCCCTCAGCCGGGTTAGTATCCCTGCGACAGTCCTCCTCCCAGGTGGCCAGGACTTTACCTCCCTTTGGGCTGCCCCGGTTAGTTGGGCCACCAGGATGCTCACTTTTTGCTCTTCTGTGAGGGGGTACACCTGGAAGAGGCTATCCAGCTTTTCTCTAAAGTCATTCAGGGTATGTGACTCCCCTGAGTATTGGGGTAGCCAGGCTGCTCCCGGGATATAGGGCATGGTGAAAGGCATGACTGCAGCAGCGCTGGCGCTGGCGGGGGTTGAGGCAGTGAAGCTCTCCTCCGTATCCGACATCTTCCTCCCCCCCAGTGGACCGTGGCCTACCTTGCGATGATCCTCTTCCGTAGGCCGCGGCTCCGCAGTGGATCGTCAGGGTCGAGGACCTTCCGTCGCGCTCCTGTGACGTCGGCGTCTGCTGGGCTCCTTCCAGGACCTTACGCAACGTCCGGACGTGAGGCGGGGCTTCAGTTCTCGCGCGCCTTCGGAGTCCACGCCCCTCTTCTTCCCGCGCGGCGTCTTCAAGATGGCGTCCAACGGCGGGAAAACTCCACGGATGGCGGGAAGAAGGCAGAAGATGGCGCCGGATGGCGGGAAAACTTCGCGGATGGCGGGAAGAAGGCAAAAGATGGCGCCGGATGGCGGGAAACTTCACCACTGGTAAGTTTGAACAGTCTTTTTCAGGCACGCAGTACCCGGTGGTTGCGGGCACGGTATCCTGCCGACTACGCCAAAAGTTGACGCGCCCCTGGGCCTTCTGTGTCGTGCGGCATCGCGTGCACGGGGGCTTACCCGGAGCCGGATCAGATGGGGGTAGTAGTCTCGTGGCGGTGACCCGGTCCGTGCCCAGGGAGTCAAACTAAGTGGCGAGTCTATTAGCAGTAGATGTTGGATGACTACGCCACCCGTTGAATGCAGCTTTGGAGCTGCCGCTGCAGGGCAGACCGCTGAGGCCGGTGGAAGGATGGTGCAGCGGGGATGGTATAACCCCCAACGGGAGAGGTATGGCCTCAGGGCAGCCGAAGTGGATGATGGGGGTAGCAGGAACCACTCAGAGACGATGCGTGTAGTTCAGGGTCTTTACTGGTGACAAAGATAGACCCTCCCGGAGTACTTGCTAGCGATCGGGGCCTGGTCAGTCCTTGAGCAGATGGGATCTCCCCTGGCCAGGCGGAGTTGTAGGCCTTCCCAGCTAACTGTACTCTTCTGGCTACCTTGCTAGAGGCGGGTAAAAGTAGCCCACGTCCCTGAGTGTACCGTGTGGTGCTCACCCGTATGGCCGGTGACTCGGGGCCTTCTAATGGCTTCCGCTCCACGATGGCGGTGCTGGTCCCACGCGTGTGACCGTGCCTTCGGGTTTCTGGGCCAGAGGACCTGCAATCCCCTGCCGGTCGGTTTCTGCTGCTGGGTAAGGATTAGTCCCCACAGCCTCGGACTCCGGGTCCGGTGATAACTTCTCAGTCAGGGCGAGCTCTGCAGCTGCCAGCCCCTGACTCCTTATAGCACTGCTCCCACAGAGCTCCTGTTGTTTCTTCCTATGCTGCTTCTCTTCTCTACTCTTGTTCTCTCTCTCTCTCTCAACCCTGCCTCAGCCTCAGGTTTTTATAGGGGAAGTTCTTCCCCTCCCAGGACTGGGCAGTAGGTGTGGCATGCATAAGATCCCTGACCAAGAGACCTCCCACCTGCTCTCAGACATAATATTGCTATTATTGTGGAGACCAGACCCCTGGGGTGCCACACATTAAAAGAGGCATAGCTGCTCATGAAGAGAACATTATTTTACCTCTATACAAGTCACTAGTGCGACCACACTTAGAATACTGTGTACAGTTCTGGTCTCCGGTGTATAAGAAAGACATAGCTGAACTAGAGCGGGTGCAGAGAAAAGCGACCAAGGTTATTAGAGGACTGGGGGGTCTGCAATACCAAGACAGGTTATTACACTTGGGGTTATTTACTGTGGAAAAAAGAAGGCTTAGGGGTGATCTTATTACTATGTACAAGTATATGAGGGGACAGTACAAAGACCTTTCTACTGATCTTTTTACTGTGAGGCCTCAGACGGGGACAAGGGGGCATCTTCTACATCTGGAGGAAAGAAGGTTTAATCATAATCACAGACGGGGATTCTTTACTGTAAGAGCAGTGAGACTATGGAACTCTCTGCCGCATGATGTTGTAATGAGTGATTCACTACTAAAATTTAAGAAGGGCCTGGATGCCTTTCTTGAAAAATACAATATTACAGGTTATATATACACTAGATTCCTTGATAGGACGTTGATCCAGGGAACCAGCCTGATTGTCGTATGGAGTCGGGAAGGAATTTTTTCCCCCAATGTGGAGCTTAGTGTTTGCCACATGTGTTTTTTTTGCCTTCCTCTGGAACAACATGTTAGGCTATGGGTTGAACTAGATGGACTTAGTCTTCCTTCAACCTTAAAAAACTATGTTACTATGTGAATGAGGGGAATGTAATAGTTGCATGTAGCTGAACAGTGGGTCACCAGAGTTAACGTTACTAGTAGGCCCTTGGCACTTCAAACTATCACTGGATACTACACAGGTCCGTATGCCTGTGTGCATGAGGCCTTACATTCAAAATTTCAGTTAAAAGTAAAAGGAATGAAAATGCCTCTAAATTCACTTTGTAAAAATGTTTTATTTATAACACGAAAAATGCAGCAATTGCCTTCACAATCTAGACTACAAGTAGGGACAGATCATGTAGTATTTCAGTCAGTGACCCCAAATGCTGATCAGAAGCTCGAATCCGCTCTCCGGTATCCAGTATCTACTCGTCTCTCGTAGGTTCCCCAGCTGTTGGCAGTTGCAGATACTATTGTGTAGCCCTGACACTAAGGATGTCATTGCATTACTGAAACATGGCACCAGGGTCAGAAGCATAGAAACCATATCAGTATCACTTGCACTAGGGTTATACAACTGGCACTTAGCCCTACAGTCTGCGCTGTAGTATAGGAACTTAGTATCACCAGAATATTTTCCTCTATGAATTTCTTTGTCTGGTTGTTTAATTGAAATTCATATAACATTTTACATTTTGCTCATTTCAGTTATTGTTGCCACCTACAATCTTTTAGAAGCACTGAAGCTGGGATTATTCAGACATCACATTTATCAGTCAAAGCAAACCTGAAGTACAGTTCGTGTATGTGGAAAAGGAAGGGATTTGAGCAATGTATAACAGTTATACAACTCATAATGATAGCAACCTGTCTTTGGTAATAGTTAACAATAGGTATGTCAGAACATGAAAGATTTCATGTTCAATATCTAGACTTGCATTATACAGTATATTGTACATGTATTATTTGGCTTCTAACCAGACAACTTATAAAAAAAATCATGGATACTAATATGAACACATTAGAAGCACTTTCTGTGAACTCTGTAAATCATAGCAATCATAATAGCCTGCACATAAAATCTCAGACCATGAATATTTTTATGGATTTTGGAAAACGTCCACTCTTTTTAAAGAATATCAGAAAATTTATTGCAGATATAAGCATGGTCATAGGCAAAAGAAGGGGGGCAGATTTCTATGTACCTGTATACAGAAAAAAATATACCATAAAATACACCATAAAATATATATTGAATACAGTCATAAAGTTCAGTGAACAATACTGAATCGTAACTTAAGGAAGACGATAAAGAAACAAGACAGAAGAAGAAATGACATCTTCTAAATGCGGTGCTGTAGAAGGATGTTATCGATATGGCAAGAAAAACAAACAAATCAATTTTGGAACAAATCAAGCCAGAAATGTCTCTCAAAGCAAGGATCACCAAGCTATGACTTGCCTACTTTGGACACATCATATGAAGAGATCAATCACGGCGGAGGACATCATGGTCAGAAGAACAGAAGGAATAAGGCGAAGAGGAAGACCCGATTGCTTGATACTATCAAGATAATGGTGGAAAAGACCCTGGAGGACCGATCTAAGCTTCCACAAGATCAATCTTCCTACAGAGCTTTCATCCATCAAGTCGCCATGGCTCAAGACCAAGTTGAAGGCCGCTAAATAATAATAAACTTAAGGAAGATTAAGTTTTTGGGATGTATTCTAGTCAGACAACATCGTTATCAAGTCGGTTCAAGACGAAGAAAATATGAATTTTATAATTGATTCTCATTTTTTATTCTGCTGAAATGCCATAGAATAACTCAGTTGAACTTCAGTGGACATGATCCACATGTGTCTTTGGGTGCCATTCCAGAGAATAAACTAAAGTTTCACTATGAATTTCTGTCACAAATGATCTTCAAACTCCAAGTTGGATTTGCCTTGTGGTAATCTTGACCAGGAAACATACTCTAAGGGTGTATCCAGTAAAATGTCTGAGTGCTGTCCGATAACAGATCCATTCATATATTCGTGAGAGTGACAGATCTGAGAATGAGATTAGTGAGACTTAGAGCATGTCCTATTCTGATCTGATGTTAAGGATTGGAATATGACATACTAAGTGGGTCTGTCTGCTGTGCAACACAAAATCGGGCAGCACATTGACATTCACACGAATTTGTGAATACACCCTAAGGCTATGTTCACATGGAGTTTTTTGAGGCAGATAAGTTAGACGTTTTTTTCAATTGAAAACCACTTCAGAAAACGCTCCTTTTCGGGGGGGAATTTTTGGATGACTTTTGTTTTTAGTTGAAGCATTATTTGCAGCCTTTTGTTATGACATTGTGGCACCCCTGAGGGTTCAGTCGCCACAGAGGTACTGCACCTCACCCAGAGGTGTGGTGTCTCCTTCTCTCATGTATGGAGGGAGTGCTGCCCGGAACCCTAACACCCACATTCAACTCTACACTACTCCAGGCCGGCTGGAAGGGCAAGATGCATTGTGTTCCTGCTGAGCCCTGTCTCTGGCTGGAGTGGGGGGAACCAAAGGTAGGGGGAACCAGTAGTGGGTGTGGGTGGAGGATGTAGACTAGGGGAGCACCATTGTGGGAGGTATATAAAGGGGAGCCATCTTAGGGTGGCAGGTCAGTCCAGTAAGTGAGTGAGCAGTAAGGAGGGGAGCAGAGTCTCGTGAGGAGCTCTGCTCCACAAGTGGGCCTAGTGATAGAGGCCCAGGAGGGGAGCAGAGGAGGAAGGCTTCATTCTATAGAAGGGATCCCAGGGGGTGCGGTGAGTGCAGGACGGCACCCGTACGCCCCGAATCTGCCCGGTGTCAGAGGGATCAGGCCGCAAGAAGGGGACCAGCCCCTGCACCATCCGTGTTACTCCAGGTCTCGGCTGGAAAAACCGGAGGCTTCTGCACTTCCATTGTGAAGTCGCCACAGTCTCATTCTAGTCACCGTGAGGGTCAAGCAAGTCCGGGAACTCCAGGTTGCCCAGAGGGACTTCAGAGCGCCCGAGCGGTACTGAGTGTGGAAAGCGCAGGGCAGGAGGGAGAAGACCCAGCGTGAGAAGTCGGTCTAGTTAGGAACATAAAGAAAGCGGGGTTCCGTCAAGCGCTCCTGACACATCTGAGGAAGTGCTGAACCCCTGGTCTGGTAGAAAAAAGTGTGACGTGGAGGCGGACACCCGTACAGTGCACCTAAGAACTTTGAACAAGAACTGTGAGTAAAACTCGGATGACTGCACTCCACTGCTTCCGTCAGTTATTTCAGCTGCGCCATCTCTCCTGCACCACTAGTCCCAGCATCACCACCCACCATTAAGCTCTACACTGCCCTGAGGCCCGCTCCACCTGTGGGGAGCTGTTCCATCCTAGCTGCCCTATCAACTGCCTCAGAAGTCTGCAGTAGCGCTGGTACAAATTACCAGAAACTACAGGTGGCGTCACGATCAAACTACAAATCCCATATAAACTATCCCCTTTTTGTTGACCGCCCTGGGCCACGGACCGGGCCAGCCACTGTGACATATTCCCCCCCAGCATCCATAGGCCCGGACACCAAGTACCCCACTGCCCTGGGGGCGCGTCAACATTGCCTAGTTTGGAGCAGATTCCATCCAGATCCACTTCAAAGGAGTGACGTGACCTTTTTTCACCACTCAGTCTTCAAAACCTCTTCAGGAAAAAAAATGTTCAAAAAACTTTATATATGAACAGCAAAGTGGATTTCCCATAAAATGAATAGACAGTATTTTCCAAGCATTTTTTACATGTTTTTTTTTTTTAGAAAGATTTTAGCGCGGAACAGAAAACAAAAAAACATACTATGAACATAACCTAAGGGTATTTGAATTTTTTTTTTATTTGGATTTTGAAGTGGATTCACTTCCAATCCCAGATCAAAGATTATTTTAACCCCTTCACGACATGAACGTCATATGCCGTGTTCCTGCCTTTGATGCGAGCTGGCGTGCCAAGGTCACATCTTTCCAAGCAGATGATGACTGATTTAATCAGCCATCATGTGCCTTTAACAGCCGCGGTGGAGGGCGACGGCAGTGGAGCACGTCATTCCCCTTGCCCATTGGCAGGTATGTGACGTGATCGTGGAGCGCTGATGGGTAGTCATGACAGCCGGAGGTCTGCTGATGACCCCTGTGCTTGTCATTACGATCCTCCTGTAAAGGCCAGCCCATGACTGGCGTTCATAGGAGATTGCTTGTGTTATGTATAGCAAAAATCAGATGACTGCAGCTTCAAGTTCCCTAGAGGGACTATTAAATACAGTATAAAGTGTAAAAAAAAGTTTTAAAACTTTGAAAAGAATAAAAAAAACTCCAAAAAATAAAAAGAATAATAAAAAAAAATACACATATTTGGTATCGCTGCGTTCTTAAAAGTCTGATCTACCGAAATATAAAGTAAATTATTCCAATCGGTAAGCAGTGTAATAAGAAAAAAAATCAAAACGCCAATATTACTGTTTTTTGGCCTCCACAACATTGCAATAAAATGCAATGAGAGACAATTAAAACATTGTATCTACCCCAAAATGGTATCAGTAAAAATGTCCTCTCAGGGTACTAAAAAGAAGCCATCACACAGCCCCATATCCCAAAAAAAGAAAAATAACGACAAATGCAAAATTTTTTTTTTTTTTTTTTACAAATGTCTGATTTTTTTTCAACTCTTAAATATAAAAAAACTATAAACCTTTGCTATCTGCGTACTCTGTCTGACCTGGAGAATCATATTACCATAGGTAACATAGTAAATTTAAAAAAACAAAACAAAAAAAAAACAATTGTGGAATTGCCCTTTTTTGCAATTTTAACTCCTTTGGATTTTTCCCCCCATTTTCCAGTACACTAAATGGTAGAATGGATGGTGTCATTCAAAAGTAAAACTTGTCCTGCTTAAAAACAAGCCCTAGTACGGCTATGTGGATGGAAAAATGTTATGGCTCTTGGAAGCGGGGGAGAAAAAAAACTAAAATAAAAAATCGCCATGTCATGAAGGGGTTAAAGAAAATTTGAAGCAGTTTTTGATGTGATTTTGAAGGTTATAAAACTGTGAAGTCAGCATGTCCTTAAGTTAGAGTAATTGGTAAGCAAGGAGAACACCTCACAATCGACCTTTACATGATGTAAATTGCGTAACCAAGTTGAAGACTATATGCAGGTGCCTGGGAGGTTGTTCTTATTCCCTTATTTCCTGCTAGAAAAAAAAACACTTCTAATATGTTCTGTGACAGAGCAAAATACTGCATCTCTAAAGTGGGAATTTAGTTAAAACAACAGAAATAAAGTCCCAACTCCTGAACTTTCTGCTACTTTAAATCAGTAGACCTAAGTATGATTCACTGTAGTTTAGGTGAGTTAATGAGTAATCTCCATTTAACCTCTGTTCTGTCACACCTTAGCATGTGAGATATAGAAGCAAACTCTCATTTTCAGTGTAATGTAGAATGCAAGGCAACGCTCACCATATTTAAAAGACCTGTACTGTAAACAATAGGAAATATTCTAAGAACATTGGTTTTCTGAGTACATGATGGAAACGATGAGAATGAGCAAGACAAAAGGTAGGTCTTGTTTTATGTGCATTTTTGTAGGTCTTGCATGCCACATAACTACTTAGGACACAATGTACAGCGCCATCAGCAGGAGATGGCCTGATACAGTATATACTACTTGTACACTGCGTGCCAAAAATTCTTGTTTTACAAGTATGGTGAAATATAGATACTCAAAATCGTAACATGCCTTCTACACGACGCAAAACATTAAGCAGGAAGCACGTTACATAGTAGCTGAAGGTCTTTTAATATACACTGCATATAATGTCAAATTCTTATACATGGGATTAATCTCTAGTTTTTGCGGCAATTACGATAATTGTACGTCAATCCCTCATTGCTGTCTTCCATATAGCATAATTATGTATTGCTGAAACAGTTTGTGATCTTTGAGAACTCATCTGATCTCTGTGTAAAGTATGGACATGAAAATATACTGGAGATTTTAGAAACGTTAGTATCTCCACTAACTATTGTTTGCTCGGGACACTAGTTTTGGGGCTACAGTTTATGGCTGCTCATTCCTATGTAAGCTCTTATGCCTTGTCATTTCAAGGGTTACATGAAAGAAGGCAAGATTTCTACATGTATGTGTTTATATTATTTTACACTTTATTTCTATAAAAATAGTTATTCGTAAAAAAAAAAAATATATATATAGATGCAAACTTAACCATGTTTTGTCAAACCATTTAGTATTCTTATATTTGCATATTTAATAATAAAAAATCGAATCCAGTGGGATATTTATATGTACAAGCTGACGTATATGTAAATGTATATATATTATTAGATAGTCAACACAGTCAGAATCAGTCTTATGGAGCATTAGACGAGTAATCGACAGACGAGAATTTGTAGCAATGTTTGTTCCTCATTATCCGAACCGTATAAACATGTAGTCCGTCAAACATCTAGTTTGTCAGGTGACTAGATTGATTATGCCGGCAATAAAATCATCGCAATCTGCAGCACATCACCCCCTGTGAACAGGCTATGTTTTGCCGATGACATACTGATTGAGGACAGAACAATCGTATTGACATCAGATCATTCTGTCGCCATCACTGACTGTCAGCTTGTGACAACAGGACAGTAAACAAGTTCCACACGACATGTACGGTATATTGTCAATTAGCACCAGTTTAACGGTCTGGAATTGGCCTGTGTAAATGCACCATAAGCATATTGGCAGTTGATATATGTACTAAAAAAAATATAGAATTCACCACTTTATTGGGTAACCCCAATAATACATTTTTGCAGGCACTTGTTCCATCTGATGACACTATAATGTTAATATTCTGTTAAAGGGGCTGTCTGGTAAACCCAAGTTATCATGTATTCCCAGGACTGGTTGATCAGTGGGGGTTTGACTGCTGGGACCGGCACCGATTGGCAGAACGGGAAATTGTTATCCTTGACGGAACACTTTTATTCCTATTCCCGAGCGCAAGTGTTCGACAGCCCATTAAGGAATGAATGGAGCAGTGTTCGAACATGCCCGCTGCCCCTCAATTCTATTAAGTGGATAAATGCACCCCTTTCTGCCAATCGGTACGAGTCCCATTTGTCAGACCCTCTCCAATCGGTAAATTATCACCTATCATGTGAATAGTTAATAACTTGGTTTCACTGGACAACCCCTTAAAGGGTCAAGTATGTATCTATTTGTCCAGATATGTTTTTCTTCTTCTATCCTTTTTTATCTGTTCAGTGTCTAGTTTTGAGTATGTAAAAAGTAGACACTGGTGTAAAGCATGATACATGAATGAAATGAGAGATTGGATATTGATCCGTCACTCCAATATTTAGAATAGCTTTATTATTGTTTGGTACCTAAGATGCTTCATTTTTTGGGTTGTCTACTACAATGGTGACACCATTCATCCCATCTTTCCTGTAATCATTTTAGTGATTCGATCGGGACTGTTGAATCCCAGCCTCTGAAAAGATATAGCACACAAAGATACCAAGTTGGAGGTGCAAGAGCCAATTACCCATATTATACAACAGCCATAATAGTAAGGGCCGAATGCAGTTTACACCATAGTTTGGGCATATTTTTGGGGGAGCCGACTAGTCTAATTACATTAATTTAAATATAGCAAATATAATGAAGCAGATAAGCTTAGTCTCTTCTAGTTAGTGATTGATATTTCATTTATTGTGTACCGCTGAGTTTTCTATATTTTTTCTTCTGCTAGGCCTCCATTCAGTGCATGCTCGTTCGCCAGATCATGACTCACAAGGACCTTCATATTCTACTCCCTACAACCATATGCAATTTTCTACAGTTCATCAACCACTCACATCTTCCCCATATCATGTTAATTCCGGATATTACCCACAACAACCCGAAGACTGGTGCCCCAATGGAATTTATGAGCTAAAACGGATTCCCTCTGACAGCCTGTTTTCCATAGACTCTGAAATAGTGGATTTGCCTCCGGCTAAAAAGACCAGGGTCAGTCCTTATGGTTGCAGGGTAAAAGGAGACGAATTGTGTGTTGTTTGTGGAGATAAGGCCTCTGGCTACCATTACAATGCCCTAACCTGTGAAGGATGCAAAGGTAAGAAGAACTAAGTCTTTACTGTATATACAGATTATTACAAAGCTCCTTTGCTATTGTAGAAGATCTATTTAATGGTCTCATTCTTGAATTACTTTATCAAATGTTATATCACAAGAAATTGCATTTGTACCCCTCATTCACATGTAATACACTGTGATATCTTACTACCATTATTACATTTTTTTATGCTTGCAATACTTTCCACTAATTTTCTTGTACCTTTCTTCTGGGGCAAAGGTTTTTCCAGGAGATTACGGACAGTATGTCATAGCAATCATTATCAGAGCTCTGGCTGTTTATAAATATGACATACAGAAAATATACTTCCAGCATAATTTCTCTAAATTCAAGGACTATAACACTTTGAACCATAAAGATTGTTTTCACGCCCATAATAACCTTCATTATACTAAGACATTACACAAAGCCTGAGACTGCGTGTCCTATATACACAGCAGTGCATTACTCTCCAAATATACAACCACAGTTGCAAAAAAGTTGGGATGGTGTGTAAAATGTGAAGAAAACAAGAATACAATGGTTTAGAAATCTCGTATAGCAAATTTTATTTACAACAGAACATAGATCATGTATCAGAAGTGGAACGTCAGACTTTTTCCCATTTCATTTAAAAAAAATAAACTTGTTCAGAAAACGATGGCAGCAACACGTCTCAAAAAACTTGGGACAGGGCCATGTCTACCATTATGTAGTATCACTTCTTCTTTTTACAACAGTCTGTAAAAGTGTGGGGAGTGAGGAGACAAATGGCTGGGGTTTTGGGAGAGGAATGTTGTCCCATTCTTGACTGATGTAGGATTCTAGCTGCTCAACAGTCCTGGGTCTTCATTATGCACCAAATGTTTTCTATTGTATAATTAATAGTGGAAACTGGTATACCAGCATGAACAAAAATCGGCACATCCAAAATCAATGAAAAATAGCATAATTTTATTATATTCCAAACAACTAACAATAACATGCTTCTATTGGTGAAACGTCTGGACTGCAGGCGGACAGGTCCTCACCTGAACTCTTCTTCTGAGATGCCATGCTGTTGTGATAGATTCAGTATGTAATCTAGCATTGTTTGGCTGAAATATGCAAGGCCTTTCCTGAAATTGACATTGTCCTAATGGGAGCAATTTTGTGTTCTAAAACCTCTATATAATGTTCAGCATTGATAGTGCCTTTCAATATGTGTAAGCTACCCATGCATTAGGCACTAATATAACCCCATACGATCAAAGATGCAGGCGTTTTAACTGTGTGCTGATAACAAGATGAATATTCCCTCTCCTCTTAAGTTTTTATTCATCTAACCATAAAATAGTTTTCTATCTTTAATGAGCTCTGGCCCAGAGAAGATGGCAGAGTTTCTGGATTGTGCTGATTTATGGTTTCTCCTTTGCATGATAAAGCTTTAACTTGCATTTGTTGATTGTACAGCGAACTGTGCTCACAGACAATGATTTCTGGAAGTATTTCTGAGCCCATCCAGTGATTTGCATGACTGAATCATGCCTGTATTTAATGTAGTGCTGCCTGAGAGCCTGTAGATCACAAGCATCCATTATTGACAGCCAGCCTTGTCCCTCGTACACATGAATGTCTCCAGGATCTCTGGATTCCCTTGGAATGTCCAAGTCAAATAGACTATATTGTGCAGCTATCTTACACAAAATGTGTTGTATTATATCTTTTGCGATCTACCAGCATGTGATGTATGAATGGTCAACAACAGATGACTAAGTTTCTTCATGCACAATTTTATCATTTCACACATCATGTCGTCAATAAGTTCTAGATGTTATTCCTAAATGAACCCAAAACAATAGACCTTAGTGATTTGATCAATGTCTACTCCAACTGAGGTTGTCTTCTGCTAGAATATTGGGGCCATTACTGCATATGAGCAAAATTCATGCGTGGGTATCTAGTTATAGCCGGTCTATGGTTTAATAAATCACAGTAAATGGCAGGCATAAAGGCCAAGCAGATTTAATGTCAATGACTACAAAAGCATGGTGGCATCCTTTTAAAAACAGCACCACACCTGTCTACTGTTTGTGTGGTATTAGAGCTCAGACTCATTCACTTTGATGGATAGAACTGAGCTAAACAAATGTTTATGGCCGCTTGTCACAAGGATAGGAAAGTGTGGTTCAGCCGTGATACAGACGTGGTCCGTGAAACATATATAAACAATTGTTGGAGTCAATTTATTAGCACATGAATGTGCAGATTCTTCTAGAGAAGAGAAGAGGATACAGTACTGCTTGAAAGTTTGTGAACCCTTATACATTTCCATATTTCTGCATAAATTTGACCTGAAGCTAAGTCAGATTTTCACATAAGTTCTAAAAATAGATAAAGAGAACCAAATCAAATGAATCAAAAATATTATACTTTGTCATTTTCTAGTTAGGAAAATGATCCAATATCACATGTCTGTAAGTGGCAAAAGTATGTGAACTAATAGGATAAGTAGATAATTTGAAAGTGAAATTTGAGTCTCGTGTTTTCAATCAATGGGCTGAAAATCAAGTGTGAGTGGGTTACCTGTTTTATTTAAAGAACAGGGATTTATCAAAGTCTGATCTTCGCAATTCATGTTTATGGTAGTGTATCATGGCATAAACAAAGGGGATGTCTGAGGACCTCAGAAGAAGAATTGTTGATTCTCATCAGACTAGAAAAGGTTACAAAACCATTTCCAAAAGATTGGACTTCACCATCAGAGTCAGGCAGATTGCATACAAATGGAGAAAAATCAAGACCATTTTACCCTCCCCGGGAGTGGTTGTCCAACAAAGATCACTCCAAGAGCAAGACGTATAATAGTCTGCAAGGTCACAAAGAAACCAAAGCCTACCTCTGATCACCAAAAGCCTCTCTCACATTATCATGGTTTGGGTCTGATTTACTGCATCTGGGCCAGGTCAGCTTGCTATCATTGATGGAACAACGATTTCTAAATTTTCTCAGCAAATTCTAAAGGAAAATGTCATGACATCTGTCCATGAGCTGAATGTCAATAGAACATAGGTCATGCTCAAGAAGAATAAAGTTAAAGTTTAGGAAATGGCTAAGTCAAAGTTCTGTCCTTTATCATATAGAAAAGTCGTAAAGTGAGCAGTTCATGGGAGAAAATCCATGCGGAATCTCATGCTGGCAATACACTCTAACATTGACAGGAAAGCACAGACATTAAGGTCCTCTATACACATTAGATAAAAATAATCCAACAATTGATCATTGTTGGTTGTACTATCGGTCATTAGACGACGAAAAAAACAGATTTGGGACTACATTGGAAAATTGGATTTTTTTCAGCACATGATGCAGCCAATGCAGGTCATCCAATGAAAAGATCCAACACGCCTAACGATTTTTTTTTTAAAAACAGTTACAAAAATTGTTCATTTTACTAAACCAGCTGACCATCATTCGTCATGGTCAAGATTGATAATTTCATATAACTTTGATCTACTGTATATAGGCTTCTTTAGTTTAGGGATGTCAGTGTTTATCACTGCATCTCCTGGAGTCAAGATAGTATTGATGAGCTGTGACTCCCTTCTCTCCCCCTGTCTGGAAGATGCTGAGTGTCAGGCTGTTGATACATTGTTACATGGTGGAAAGCACACAGGCATTAGTTTAGGTATTGCAATTTACTCAAAATAATGGAAAATTGCAAAAAATTTTTTTGATATTTTATGCATACATGTGAGTGGATCACATTGTTGAAGCCAGTGATTTTAGACTACCACTGACTTCCACATATAGAGTTTTCCAGAGTGCTTAAAGGGGTTTTCTGGGATGAAAATTCTTCAATCACTCTATATTACTGCAGAAATGTGACAGTGTGCAATGTTCATATGGTCATAATAACCCTAAATTCTCAGTGCAACTGAGCTGTCACATGCCAACAAAAATGTTATCTGCTTCACTCAATGTTATAGCTGTGTCATTGTGGACATGTGCTGACTAGATTGTCATCTACTTCTCTGAATGTTATACTGAGAGAAGCAGGTGGTCACATGCTGACTAGATTGACATAAGAATACAAACATATACATACAAGATGGTTCAGCACACTGCGACTAATGAATACATGAACTCCAGTATTGCTGCAAACGTTAAAAAATGTAAAAGCACTTAAGAGTTTTTTGATCAAAGCATGCAAAAGCTATCCAACCACGTCAAGGTGACCTTTTAATATGGATGGTCCCTGAACACTAAATGTCTTACCTCTCTATGTGCAAAAGCAGCCTCATGTGAATGAGGAGTGAAAAGGAAAACCAGGCACAGCTCGCAGTGAAAACCTTATATGGGAAAGATGGGTGGATAAAGGTACTGAGCCCTGGAGGGGCATTAATTTAATACTCATATTCATTAGTCACGTGTGCTGACGCATCATGCATGTATATGTATGCATATTGGCGACATAGCGTATTTGTGCACCTGTGCATTCATTTAATACTAAAGATGTGCGGGTCCTTTTTTTTCTTTATAAGTATGCAAATGACATACATACGGTCACTTTCACACCCACTCATGCTGCAAAAACAGGGGAATCGTGACAGTGTTGGCAATATTCAGTCACAAAGAGTGACTTTTCCGCCCAAAAAAACCTTTAACACAATTAAAATCAATAGTATGTTCTTAAAGCATGTCAGATTTAAGTAACAGATAAAGGGAGGGGTCGCTCTACTGTAAATAATTAGGGTGCTCTGAAGTAATACGTTACTGAATAATCAAAAGAACTCCGGCACTCCAATGTAGATACAAGAGAATTTATTCTTTGTTGAAACAAAACCCCATAGACGATACATAGGCCAACGTTTCGACCTTACACGGTCTTTTTCAGGGCCTTTTTTGGAAGATGGGGATGTGTTCTTGGCATGTGTAGCGGTGGGACGTCCCACTGCTACACATGCCAAGAACACATCCCCATCTCCCAGAAAAGGCCCTGAAAAAGACCATGTAAGATCGAAACGTTGGCCTATGTATCGTCTATGGGGTTTTGTTTCAACAAAGAATAAATTCTCTTATATCTACATTGGAGTGCCGGAGTTCTTAAGATTTAAGTAACAGACATTTCTGAGTAGTGACAAAATGATTTAACCCCTTAATGACAATCAATATGATGTAAAATTGACCTGAGATATAAGTGAATAGCATCCCCTGATAGGTGAAAATGCAGCAGTTGTCAGCAGTACACTATAGCTGATACCCTCCTGCATCAGTCACGATCAGTGTTGACATCGACCATAGCCTTTTAACCCCTTTTGATGCTGCTATCAATAGTGACTACAACATCTAGATGGTTAACAGAGTGTGGGGGCTCCCTCTTTAACTCCATTGGAACCCTGAGATCATGATTGTGTGGTCCTTATGGTTGCCATGACAGTTCATGGCCAAATAACGGCCTTAGCGTCTGCTGGCTATAGTGACCTATTCAGAAGTTAGTAACATTTAGGGGCTAAAAATAAAATTTTTCTTTCTTCTCATTTCACTTTGCATTAATTCCTGAAAAGCACCTGAAGGGTTAATGAACTACCTGACAGCAGTTTTGAATATATTGAGGGGTGCGGGTTTTAAAATGGTGTCACTTTTCCATTATATTTTCCCCAGAGTCACTTCAAAACTGAATAGGTCTGTAAAAAAACAAGTTTTGTAAATTGCCTTGAAAAAAATGAAAAATTAGTGCTACAATTTTAAAACTTCTAACGTTCTAACAAAACAAAATAACATTTTACAGATTGTGCTGATGTAAAGCAGACATGAGGTAAATGTTATTTATTAACTATTTTGTGTGGTGTGACTATCTGGATTAAAGGGATAATCATTCAAACTTTGAAAATTGCATATTTTTTAGAAATGTTTGTCTAATTTCTGAAATTTTTTATAAATAAAAGCAAAATATATCAACCTAAATTAACCATTATCATAAAGTATAATGTCATGAAAAAACAGTCTTAAAATCATTGGGATATGTTGAAACATTCCAGAGTTATTGCCACATAAAGTGACATAGTCATGGCCGAAAGTGTTAGCACCCTTGAAATTATTCCAGAAAAGAAAGTATTTCTCTCAGAAACTTATTGCAATTACAAGTTTTGTTATACACATGTTTATTTCCTTTGTGTGTATTGTAGCAACACAAAAATACAAAGAAAAAAAGGCAAAATAATTTCACCCAAAACCGGACAAAATTGTTGACACCCTCGACTTAATAATTGGTTGCACACCCTTTGGAACAAATAACTGCAATCAACTGCTTTCTATAACCATCAACAAGCTTCTTACACTTCTCAACTGGAATTTTGGACCACTCTTTTTTTGCAAACTGCTCCAGGTCTCTCATATTTGAAGGGCGCCTTCTCCAAACAGCAATTTTAAGATCTCTTCACAGGTGTTCAATGTGATTTAGATACAAAATCATTGCTGGCCACTTCAGAAATCTCCAGCGCTTTGTTTCCATCCATTTCTGGGTGCTTCTTGAAGTATGTCTGGGGTCATTGTCATGCTGGAAGAACCATGACCTAGGATGCAAACCCAGTTTTCTGACACTGGGCACGAAATTGCGACCCAAAATCCTTTAGTAATCTTCAGATTTCATGATGCCTTGCACATAGTCAAGGCACCCAGTATCAGAGGCAGCAAAAGAACCCCCAAAAATCTTTGAACCGCCACCATATTTGACTGTAGGTACTGTGTTTTTTTTGTAGGTCTCATTCCATTTTTAGTACACAGTAGAATGATGTGCTTTAACAAAAAGTTCTATCTTGATCTCATCTGTCCAGAAAATGCTTTCCCAGAAGGATTTTGGCTTACTCACGTACATTTTGGCAAACTGCAGTCTAGATTTTTTATGTCTCTGTGTCAGCAGTGGGGTACTCCCGGGTCTCCTGTCATAGTTTTCAAATGACGACGGATAGTTTGCGCTGACACTGATGCACCCTGAGCCTGTAGGACAGCTTAAATTTCTTTGGAATTTGATTAGGGCTGCTTATCCACCATCCGGACTATCCTGTGTTGCAACCTTTCATCAATTTTTGTCTGCCATCTACATTCAGGCAGATTAGCTACAGTGCCATGAGTTGTAAACTTCTTGATTATGTTGCGTATTATGGATAAAGGAACATCAAGATCTCTGGAGATGGACTTGTAACCTTGAGATTGTTGATATTTTTCAACAAGTTTGGTTCTCAAGTCCTCAGACATTTCTCTTCTCTTTGTGTTCTCCATGCTTAGTGTGGCACACACAGACACACAATGCAAAGATTGAGCCAACTTCTCCCCTTTTTATCTGGTTTCAGGTGTGATTTTCATACTGCCCACACCTGTTACTTGCCACAGCTGAGTTTGAACGAGCATCACTTGCTTGAAACAAAGTTGTTTAACCAAAATATTAGAAAGGTGCTAACAATTTTGTACAGCTCATTTTTGGGGGTTTTGTGTGAAATTATTTCCAATTTGCCTTTTTTTCCTCTGTTTTTTTGCGTTGTTCCAATACACACAAAGGAAATGAACATGTAAATAACAAAACATGTGTAATTGCAATAATTTTCTGGGAGAAATACTTTATTTACTGGAACAATTTCAAGTGTGCCAACACTTTCGGCCATGACTGTATGTCAGATTTGAAAAATTTGGCTTGGTCACTAAGGGGTTTTTAAAGGGGCTTTCTGATGGGACTGAGACTTTCGGCAGTCCTGCTAATCAGCTGCTTGAAGCAGAACTTCAGTGACTGCTACTATGTGCCCTCCCTTGATTATTAGGCACAGCTCTGTATAATTTGTAGTGGTGGTGCCTAGTAATAACGTTAACTGCTCTGAAATGTACAGCAATGTATACAAAGAAGGGAATCCAGTGCATGTGACTCTCCCCCTGGGCCGTGGGGCACGCGGATCCGGGCGATGGGGGAACGATGGGGGTAGTACTAGTGGCGGCCCGGTCTCGCGGCTCAGGGTGGTCAGGCCAATGGTAGTCTGCTATGCGCTCCAAATAATGTCCGACTACGCCACCCGTGGCTTGCGGTTATTAGGAACCGCCGCTGCAAGGCAGTCCGCTGGGGCTGATGATGGGTGCAGCTGAGGTGATGTGACTCCCCACGGGAAGAGTGCAGCCCCAGGGCAGTGTAGTGGATGTTGGGAGTGATGGTAGTGCGGGTCCCAGTGCTGATAGTGCTGGAGGCGCGAAGGAGCACACAGACAACAAGTTACAGTCCAGGGTCTTTACTCACAGTTCGTTTGTTCCAGGTCACTTCGGCCAGCAGTGACCGCCCGAGACGTGCTGCGTCCACCAGGTGAGGGGCTCGGTCAACTCCCAGGTAGTTCAGGAGCATGGCACAGGACCCCCTTTTATCCTTTCTCTGGCCTGCCTCACCAGTAACCCACTTTTGTCCAGCTGCCGCGGACCTGTGCGGTTAAACGTGGGCCCCGTCCTCCGCTGTCCTATATGGTGCCTTCCTAGCAGGTTTGATGAGGTGTTGCACCAATATATGATCACGACGACCGGTCTTTGGCTGAGGGTTGTTTCTCCTCCACCAACTTGGGATCCGGTACCCTTAATCTGCCTGACCCTGCACCCTGGATTCTCGTGGGTTCTTAGGGTCCCTTCCACCTTCTTGTTCCTGAGCCCTTCTGTTTCTCTGTCTCTCCTTCTTTGCAGTTCCTTTCTGTTTCTGTTCCTTTCTCTTGGAGCTGAGATGAGCCAGAATCTCAGCTCCCCTTCACCTCCTCCTCGGCCTCTTCTCCAGGCCCACTTCTCCTTCTCCTCTCAGGCCCCGGCCTCTTCCCTAGGCCTGCCTCTGGAGCAGCACTCAGCCTGAGCTGCTGCTCCCTGTCTTCTCCTCTCCACAGAACGAACACTGTTCTAAGATGGCTCCTCCCTTTTATACTTCCCTCTAGCCATGAGCCCAGGTGACCAGCAACCAATGAGCTCCTATCTACGCTCAGGAACCAACCCCTATCTGCCCCTACAGCACTGGGTGTTCCACCCCCCTCCCCACTCCAGGCAGGGACATAGTCGGTCGTGCCTGCACTTCTGTCTAGTGGGAGCACCGTTGAGTTGTCCCTCAGAAATGGGGTGTGTGTGCTGTATGCAGCTAACTGAGCCCTGGTCCATACTCCATCCTTACCTGGGAGTGGAATATCACACCTCTGGCAGAGGTGCAATACCCCTGTAGCGGCCGAACCCTCGGGGCGCTACATTCCCCCCTGGTAAAGCACAGCACGTCCTCGGGCTGGAAAAGAGCAAAAACAGTTAATTACAGGACATGCAAAACTTTTTAAAACTTTTCACATCAGAAAACAGGCAACATGGTTCAATTCCCTTTATGGGAAACGCTTTTCTTTTCTTGTCACACTATTATAAAACGCTTACTAATACTTCTGGAACTCTTTTGACATATAAACACTATTAGAAAACATTCACATTACTATCTAGCAGCATATAAAAACTTTTCATATAAAACATTTACAGGAAAACATTTTTACAACACATTCTTGGATCCTGGCGGCGGTGCAACTTGCGACCAGGTGTTCTTTCTTTTTAAAGGTGCAACAGTCCATTTTAACTTTGAGGTAGACGTTGCGGTTCTTGTATAAAACCAGTAGGGGGCGCTTTAAGAAGCGCAACTATATACATGGGATTGGCCGTTCCCAGTCCTCGGCCGGTGGGGATAGGGGAATGGCTGCTCACAGTCCTCAGCCTGTTAGAGGAAGAGGGGTGGCTGTTCTCAGTCCTCAGCCAGGTTACTTAGGGGATAGGGCATAACGTTCACACAGTCCTATATCAGTCCCAACGGGGACCACACGCAATTTGAAACAGTCCCACACAGTTCCTTTGCACCCTTACGGGTAACTATTTATAATGTCACTTGACCGTTCACTGGTAACGGTGTCTTCGTGACGCTCCTTCTTCCTCCTCATACGGATCTTCAGGCCCGTCCGGGCCCTCCTGGTACTCAGCGTCCGAGTAGTGCTGTTCCTCCTCCTCTACTACTCGGCGGACGTGTAGGGCGTACCACCCCTTCACGCCTTGGTGTCGGGTGTAAGACACCACGTCGCCTGGGAATAGATCCCGCCCACGATGGCCTTCCGGTAGGTGACTCTCCACATCTCTCCTTGTCACAAACATGTCACTGATGGTCTCGGGGTCTCGGATGAAGCCGCGCTCCATCTGGAACTTCACCACAGTCCCGGTGACTCGGGGTCTGCGGGCAGTTCGGGGATCTCGTCGCGCCTTCATTTTCTGCTCCGCGCTCTGGACCTGCAGCTTCTCTTGCTTCACCCGCCGCTCTCGCTGCTCCTTCTCAAACATCTCCAGCTGTTGGCGGCAGGCCTCCCGCCGCTCAGTTGCGCCCGCTCGCGTTTCATTCGTGAACCCCATCAGGTCCTCCCCTGTGGGGTCCCATTCAAACTGGGCATCTTCCAATGGCAGCTGGGGGATTTCCTGAGGCGCCGGAGCAGGTATGAGGGTCTCAGAGGGTACTTCGACCTCCGCGGACGGGCTCCTCCGGAAGCGGGGGTTGACAAACTCGAGGGGCCAGATGAAAGGCAGCCCATCCGGAGTGGTGTATTGGGCGAAGAGATCCGCGCCCAGTGGTGGTACTGCAGCAGCAGGGGGCGCAGGTGGGTTGGCAGCGCCCGGGGGCACGTGACCTTGCGACCAGGCCCGTGCTGGTTGTTTCCTGGTTGCTCCCAAGGGCGGTACAGCAGGTGCAGGGGGTTCCGTCGGGGCAGCGGCGCCCGGGGGCGCAGGGCCTTGCGGCCGGGCCTGCGATGGTGGTTGGCTGAGCACGCCCGGGGTCAGAGGGCACGGCGTGGGGCGGGGCTCACCGGCAGCGTCGACGGCCTGGGGGCCGGTTGATGGCGGCGGGGGCACGGTGTCGACGGCGGGTCCCGGTGCGTTGGGCTCCGTGACGGGGTGCAGGGGCAGGTCGGCAGCCTCAGGATTCAGTGCAGGGGCGTCTCCGTTACCTGCCTCTGCTGTCGCGGCCTCCTCCGCGGCGTCGTCCTCGGCCTCCGCTCGGCCTTCACTGCTCTTGGTGGCTGGTGCGCTGCTCGTCGATGGCGCCTTCGGCTGCAGGATCACAGCCCGTCGGGCCACTTCCTTCTTCCATCCGGCGATCACGTCCTGCTGCGCCCGGACCATCCTCCGGTCCAGCTCTTCCAATGCCGCCCGTGTATATTCGGGGTCCTCCTTGGGGAGATGGGCTAACAGCTCGGTGAGGCTGCATGGTGGTGTAGCTTGCAGCAGGCCCTTTGCCAGGGTACCGGAACTGGTTTCTCCCTCCGTCTCCGGGTGCGGCCTGGCCAGACTGATCCAGACTGCGCCCTGCCCCACAGTTTTCTTCTCTCTCCGCCCCCAGAGGGGGTGGTCCTGGGGCATTCTGCTGACAATCACTTTCAGGGGCAGCCCCCCCATGTTGATGGACATCTCCACTTCTGCATTCATGGCTGGTGGGGGCGGGCTCCTTCCTTGGCGCCATTCTGGGACCTGGCCCACGATGGGAGGTGGCTTCCTGCTGTCTTTTGGTGCGCACATAATGGCGTCCGCTCTGCCAGGGCGGGAAAGACGGATGAAGATGGCGGGAAACGGTCCAAGATGGCGTCTGATGGCGGGAATCGGCTCCGGATGGCGGGAAACGACTCCGGACGGCGGGAAACTTCTTTTTAAGGTACATGTGCAATTTTCTTCAGGCACGCAATACCCGCTTGTGGCGGGTTGGTAATGATCCTGCCGACTACGCCAAAGCTGACTCGCCCCCTGGGCCGTGGGGCATGCGGATCCAGGCGATGGGGGAACGATGGGGGTAGTAGTAGTGGCGGCCCGGTCCCGCGGCTCAGGGTGGTCAGGCCAATGGTAGTCTGCTATGCGCTCCAAATAATGTCCGACTACGCCACCCGTGGCTTGCGGTTATTAGGAACCGCCGCTGCAAGGCAGTCCGCTGGGGCTGATGATGGGTGCAGCTGAGGTGATGTGACTCCCCACGGGAAGAGTGCAGCCCCAGGGCAGTGTAGTGGATGTTGGGAGTGATGGTAGTGCGGGTCCCGGTGC
Source organism: Phyllobates terribilis (assembly GCF_046119375.1). Taxonomy (NCBI): domain Eukaryota; kingdom Metazoa; phylum Chordata; class Amphibia; order Anura; family Dendrobatidae; genus Phyllobates; species Phyllobates terribilis. Next base: position 109,174,184 of record NW_027362771.1, read on the forward strand.
TGATAGTGCTGGAGGCGCGAAGGAGCACACAGACAACAAGTTACAGTCCAGGGTCTTTACTCACAGTTCGTTTGTTCCAGGTCACTTCGGCCAGCAGTGACCGCCTGAGCCGTGCTGCGTCCACCTCCTCCTCGGCCTCTTCTCCAGGCCCACTTCTCCTTCTCCTCTCAGGCCCCGGCCTCTTCCCTAGGCCTGCCTCTGGAGCAGCACTCAGCCTGAGCTGCTGCTCCCTGTCTTCTCCTCTCCACAGAACGAACACTGTTCTAAGATGGCTCCTCCCTTTTATACTTCCCTCTAGCCATGAGCCCAGGTGACCAGCAACCAATGAGCTCCTATCTACGCTCAGGAACCAACCCCTATCTGCCCCTACAGCACTGGGTGTTCCACCCCCCTCCCCACTCCAGGCAGGGACATAGTCGGTCGTGCCTGCACTTCTGTCTAGTGGGAGCACCGTTGAGCTGTCCCTCGGAAATGGGGTGTGTGTGCTGTATGCAGCTAACTGAGACCTGGTCCATACTCCATCCTTACCTGGGAGTGGAATATCACACCTCTGGCAGAGGTGCAATACCCCTGTAGCGGCCGAACCCTCGGGGCGCTACACATGCCGTCACAAGAATCCATTTGAAGTGCTCTAAAGACATTTTATTCAGATATTAGTCGAAGATCACATTTACCAATGTTATCTTCTCACATTCATTTCAGATCATTTTGACTGTAAAATGATAATTTTGATATGTAAAATATTGCATCCTCATATATCTGCCCTTATACCAACATGTTTTTAGATTATTAGGTTGCATAATTTTATTCCAAATTCCAATGAGCTTTTTTGCTCCCGATACATCCTTATTCATATTAATAAGCAAGTTATATGGGCACCCATAGGATGATTGATACAAATACACCTTCAAAAATGCAATAGTAAGCAGCTTGGTGTGAAATTACAATATATGTTTTATGTTGTTCTTTAATCTGTAATGGTTCTTACTGAATTTACTATTGCGGGTTTCAAATGACATTTCAAATATGTTTGGCTGGACTAGAAAATAAGATATTTGGTACTTGCAGGTGGTAGAGGCGTTCTCTGGACTAAGGTTTATTTTGCTTCGTTTAGCCTCTGCCCTTATAACTTCCATTGTCTTCTGCAGAGCATAGCTTGCACTGAAAACAGGGTGGGCCATTTATATGGATACACCTAAATTAAATGGGAATGGTTGGTGATATCAACTTCCTGTTTGTGGCACATTAGTATATGGGAGGGGGAAAACTTTTCCAGATGGGTGGTGACCATAGCGGCCATTTTGAAGTCAGTCATTTTGGATCCAACTTTATTTTTTTCAATGGGAAGAGGGTCATGTGACACATCAAACTTATTGAGAATTTCATGAGAAAAACAATGGTGTGCTTGGTTTTAACGTAACTTTATTCTTTCATGAGTTTTTTACAAGTTTATGGCCACTTATAAAATGTGTTCAAAGTACTGCCCATTGTGTTGGATTGTCAATGCAACCCTCTTCTCCCACTCTTGACACACTGATAGCAACAACGCAGAAGAAATGCTATCACAATTTTGTATATATTTTTTATTCTTGGTGTATCTTAGTTTTGGTAGCCAGTGGACTTAATTGATCAAGATAGTTTAGCAGAAAAACTATCCACGTTAACATTAGCACCCAATCAACTACTTTAAAAAGGACCTGTCTACAGGGCAAAAATGGACAGATTTTGTACCTATTTTATTTGTGATACTTCCCTAATTATGTTTTTTCTTTTTTTTTTAAATCCACCATAAGGTTCCAGATAGAGAACCTGTTAGCAGGATTTTGTAATGTAAAGTAAAGACATGGCTGTAATGGCGCTGTAATACTGATTACAATGATACTTTTGGTGAAGAAATCCGCTTTGTGGTTGTTCTTTAATAACCATTTTAAGTTTTCTACTAATTAGATTTCAATGCACAGAGGCTTTACTGTCTACAGGTCCTGGGCAGGGGAGGAAGGAAAAGAGTATACAGACAGGACAGCACGGGATCACAGCTGATTCTTTCTGTGAAGTAAAACATGTTTTTAAACCTCTCAGAAATAATCGGCTGTGTTCCCATGTTGTGCTATCTGTATACTCTTTTGTGACCTCCCCTGCCCAGGAGTTGTGGTATGTTCAGACCATGTTCCTGTACAGTCAGACACAGCCATTACACAGTACACAGCAGGGGCACATTTATAAGATTATTTCAGCAGAGGAACGTTTTTTTAACACATCCAATTGTAGAACTTATTATTATTCCAAGATCTAGTGATTATAATGTACTTTGTTTGTGGGACAACCCCTTTAATACCGTTTTTTAGCAAAGTATAATATAATAAAAATTCTACCCATAGGTATAACATTTGATTTAAAAACTAATAATAACCTAATAATGACTACAACTCTTTTAACCTAACCTTCTTATTTTGCAACATGAATAAAATTAGCACTCTGGCTTTATTTATCTTCTCTGATGATAACCTAAATTCCAAATTTGCAGAGCCAATTGTAAATCCCAAAAACTCCAAAACCACACTTAGGCTGCGTGCACACGATGCGTTTTTCATGCGTTTATGCTGCGGAATTTCCGCAGCGGAAATGCATCAAAAACGCATGGTAATCCGCACCCCATGGTCCCCAATGGGATTCCGCAATGTCAATGCACATGCTGCGGATTTTTCCGCAGCGTTTCTGCAGCGCAAATAAATCCGCAGCATGTTCATTAATTTTGCGGAAGCGCCGCCATTGACTTGCATTGAGACGCATAGAAACTGCAACTGTACATTTGTACAAGCGGCTTCTATGCGTCTCTATGTGCGGATGGTACCCAGTTCTGGAGGAGAGGAGACTCTCATCCAGACCTGGGTACCATTGTACCTGTAAAAAAAAGAATAAAATAATAAATAAAGTTTATATTCACCTGTCCGGCGGCCCCAGCAGCGCTTCTCCTTCCAGGACCTGAGATGACGTCGCGGTCATGTGACCGCAGGCTGTCTCGCGAGATGCCGGCAAGCCAGGATGGAGCGCGACAGCACACACGGGGGGGAATCGGGGGTAAGTATAGCTTTATTTTTTTATTTTTACGGTCACACTATATAAATCCATGCCGTTTGCATGGATTTATACAGTGTGACCTAGTTGTCAAGCACTTTCCAAGTGATGCTATCGCCTGGAAAGTGCTTGTCAGTCCGCATGCGGAAACACATGCGTTAACGCATGTGGGTACGCATGTGAATCCGCATGTATTCCGCATGTATTCTGCAGGAAAAACGCATGTACAATCTGCATGCGTTTTTTCTGCCAGGGAGATGCAGAAATGCTGCAGAAATTTTCTGCATCGTGGGCACATAGCCTTAGAAACATTTTTTTTTTCCGGAGATAGTGGGAATCCAAAAAACTCAGCCAGATGAATGAATTTATTCATGTCCAAACAAATATTATAATTAGAGGGCCCCACAAAAAGAAATTGTCTAAATAGTTGACAATGCCTCCTTCAGGACTCTCCCTTTAAGATACCCACTGCAAAAAAAGTATGATACATTGTCAAAACAGTAGCACGAAAGAGTTTCCTCCCATTAGGAGGCATTTATCGAAGAAAACTTTTACTTCAAATTGAAATCTCAAAGAGCTAAAACCTGCTAGATATATTGATATCAATCTAAATGCAGATTTAATATCTACTTTTGCTAACATTGCATTTTTTCTAATCCTACCTAAAAGAATAAATGCATCTTCAAATGATGCGTATTTAACAGATGCCAATGATTTGTCAATACTGTCATTTAATGATGAACGGTTAGAAAACCATAAATGATGTATTAACCGGAAGGAGTTATGCTCATTTTTCGATTCTATGCCCAATGGTGATAATCTAAAATCTTCAAAAGGAGATTCAGAGAAGAAGCCTGCTATTCTTCCATCTTCAATTTCTTTGAATCATTTTTTTATATATTGGTTCACTTATTTTAAATTTTTCACCCATTGACAACCACGAATGCTGCAGCTTGCCACATGAAATCCATCTCAAACTCATCCCTAATTAGAGCTGACTTCATTCTGTCTGGATACGTTTCTAAGTATGACTGCATTCTTTGCCATTTCACTGGAGTTCAAGCTTTTTTATATACATTTTCTAGTTGAGGGCTTCTTTGATTTGCCTTTTTAAAACAACAGGACATAGCATGTGCTCCGCCACAAAAAGAGCACTCAAGTTTGTAATGGCAATTGGTTAACTATTGCCACTGTCCCTCATTGAATACAAAACCAACCCTTTTCTTAAACCTGAAGTACTAAAAGGAGTAGGTTTATTCATATAGTTAACTCTTTGTTGGAACATTGGGTTGAGCCATAATCCAATATGGTTCACTCTCACTCCATTTGAGATTTGAATGAATGGCTAATTTCTGATGGAAACATCTTGTCATCTAAAAATGATACCATGCCTCCCAAATTTTTAAGCGCTGGGTGCAGTGCCAGAGACTCAGAACTGGACCTGGGGATGGTGAATAAAGATTGGTCATTGTATAACAAACTGCAGCCAGGGAGAAAGATTTTCTTAAAGTGGTCAACTCTGAATGGAAGAGGTGACTTTGTTTTTGCCTTGATTAGAACTGAGCCACTGGACCCATTTAGGTGTGGAGTGAACCCCTGCTATCTGTCTTCACTAATTAGTGACTATTACTTTTAGTTAGAGATGAGCGAACATGTTCGGAAAACGTTTGGTTTTTTTAAATTCGGCACAAACATTGTACATTCAGATTTGTGATCGGACCCCCGAGTGTTTTTACTCAAAATCGGCAAAATTCGGACAAAGTGCGGTAAATGATAGCATTGATGAGGGGAGGGGGTGGGGAGGGGTCAGCGGATTGTTAATCTTATTTTTTTTCTTAACTCTGTGTGGGGATTCCGGCAAGCCAATCAGGGCACAGGAACCATCCACAACGTCTAGACACAAGTACTTGTGTCATTGGCTGCTGAAGTCACATGTCCCCTGCCATATAAAAAGCAAACATGTTGTTTTAGCGCCATTTTGTCAGTGTAACAGTGCAGAGAGGCTGCTCCTGCTGCTGCTCCTGGATACTAGGAGAGTGAGATAGTTAGCTAGGCGGTTACTTGTAAGACAGATAGTTTAGATAGATAGGATCCTGTGTGGCTGTGAAATCGACCTTCCAGCAGATCAATTGTTTTTGCTATTAGTGTGGTCCAGACAGAGACACCAGAACACATTTCAGCATAGAACTCTGTTGTGCTGATATTGTGTTCCATGCAGGAATACACCTTTGAAACTCTAGTTTTTTCTGTTACTACCGTGCTACATAAAGCAGGCCACATCTGAGCTTGTAATTGGTTTGCGCAGAGATTCAGCTGTATCCAGGGCTCCACAGTAAAAGATCTAATTTTTTTCTGTTACTACCATGATACATAAAGCAGGCCATATCTCAGCTTTTAATTCTTTTGGGCTGAAATTCTGCTGTATCCAGGGCTCCACAGTAAAAAATTTAATTTTTTCTGTTACTATCGTGATACATAAAGCAGGCCACATCTCAGTTTGTAATTCCTTTGTGCTGAGATTCAGCTGTATCCAGGACTCCACAGTAAATAATCATTTTTTTTCTGTTACTACTGTGCTACATAAAGCACACCAAATCTCAACATGTAATTTTTTTGCACTGAGATTCAACTGTATCCAGGGCTCCACATAAAAAAATCTATTTTTTTCTGTTACTTGCTACCATGATACATAAAGCAGGTCACATCTCAGCTTGTAATTATTTTGTGCTGAGATTCAGCTGTATCCAGGGCTCCACAGTAAAAAAATTAATTTTTTTTCTCTTATTACCGTGATACATAAAGCACGTCACATCTCAGCTTGTAATTCTTTTGAGCTGACATTCAGATGTATCCAGGGCTCCACAGTAAAAAAATCTACTTTTTTTCTGTTACTACCGTGCTACATAATGCAGGCCACATATCAGCTTGTAATTCTTTGGTGCTGATATTCTGCTCCAGGCAGGGGTTGACATTATAAAATCTTAATTTGTTCTGTTACTACCATGCTACAGAAACCATGCCACATTTGAGCTTTTAATTCTTTGGTGCTGATATTCTGCTCCATCCAGGAGTTCACATTACTAAATCTCAATATTTTTTGTTACTACCGTGCTACAAAAAACTAGGCCACATTTGAGCTTTTAATTCTTTGGTGCTGATATTCTGCTCCATCTAGGGGTTGACATTATAAAATCTAAATTTGTTCTGTTACTACCGTGCTACATAAACCATGTCACATTTGAGCTTTTAATTCTTTTGCGCTAATATTCTGCTTCAGCCAGGAGTCCACATTTCAAAATATAAATTCTTTGTGCTAATAGCGTCGGCTTGAAACCAGACCACATTTCCGCTTTTAATTATTTTGTGCCAATATTGTGTTCCAGCCAGGAGTCCACATTTAAGAATCTAAATTCTCTGTGCTAATAGCGTGGTCCTGAAACCAGGTCACATTTCAACATGGGACAGGGCTTAGAACAGCATTTCTAGCTTAAACTTTGATCAGTAACAGGTGGATGAGTGACAGGTGTAGGCCTGGTGCTCTGAGAGCCCTGCCAAATTCAGGCAGCACACATGAAGGAGACCCAACTTTGAGTCCAAACATTTCCAAAAATTCATGACAGGCAGCACTAAAGTGGCATCAATTTTTTAAATTATTTATTGATTTTACTCACTTATATAACGCCATTAATTCCACAGCGCTTTACAGATATGATCAATTTCGCCAGAGCAGAAATAATATAATAGGGCTCTGACAACCCTTCCACTACAGGCAACCCACCATCTGGAGACCCAAGTTGGAGTCTCCACATTTCAAAAATTTATTGCCACACACCACTAAAGTGGTATCAATTTCACCAGAGTAGAAATAGTCTAATGGGGCTCTAACACCCCTCCCATTACAGGCAAGTCACCAGATTGAGACCCAATTTCTAGTCTCTACATTTCAAAAAAATTGTTAGTAGTATCATCAGCAGCAGTAGCAACAGCAGGCACAGAAGCCATGACAAAGGTGTCAGAGACTGCAATAAGGCAAGATCAATGCAGCACACTAAAAACTACACCATTGCCTAGTCTGCCCAGTCTGCGACAGGGGTGCAAAACTAATTTGAGATCCATGACTTTTTCATCTTGGTGAAAGTTCGGTGGTCTACACTTTCAGGGGTCAGCCGGATGTGCTTATCCATCAGGACACCACCAGCAGCGCTGAAGACACGTTCTAAGAGAACACTGGCTGCCGGGCATGGCAAAACCTACAAGGTGTGACAGGCAAGCTCAGGCCACGCTTCCATTTTTCTAGACCAAACTTCAAAAGGGTCCAAAACCCCCTTGATGGCATTGATACTGAGCTTGAGATACTCCTGCACCATCTTCTCCAGTCGTTCACTACGTATCAGACTTGTACTCTGTTCTGATGGTGCACGGGCTGGTCTAAAAAAATGAGTGAAACGACATACAGAATTTTTTTTTTTTGGGTTGGAAGTCTAGAACTGCGATGCACACTGTGTGCCTCAATGCTCTCTTGGGGAAAACCACTCTTAAGATTGTCTTCAAGAATGATTCAATACTCCAGCATGCGTGCGTCCCTTTCCAGGGGGGTAAGCATCTAGCAAAATTTACTCTTGTACCGTGGATCTAACAGAGTGGCAACCGAGTAGTCAGCACTATTTTTAATCCTAACAATACGGTCAACAATCATGTTGCAGATAGTGCAGCAAGAAGGCGCTCATGTATCGGGCTCTTCCATGAGGTCAAAGTCCATGGTGTGTTGGTTGCAGGGTAACATTGAAGCTTGCTTCCTCCATCCCCTCCTGCCAACCATGGACAACAGAGAGGGGATCATAATCCTCTTCATCTCCTAACTGTTGCGCGCCCATCACCTCTTCTTCCTTGTCCTCCTCCATTTGTTCCTCGGCTCCTGCACCTTCACTAACAGTTTGTCTGGTACCATAAGCCCCCCTTGATCACTGTAGTCCACCCTCCCATGGCACCCTCCTGTGCAATGACAGTACAGAACTTAGAGATATTGTTATCCTTCCGCATCCTCCTTTTCCCCTGGGACCACCACCCCCTCCTGCAGACTATTCAAAGTGTCCTCCAGCATGTAGATGACCGGAATAGTGATGCTGATGACGGCATCGTCAGCGCTAACCATCTTAGAAGCCATTTCTAAACTGTGCAGAAGCGAGCAGAGGTCCTTCATCTGTGTCCACCCCGCAAGTGTGATTTGCACCACATCCGTACTGCATTGGCCCAGGCTATGCAAAATGACATACTGCACCAGGGCTCATCGCTGCTGCCACAGTCGCTGCAACATGTGCAGAGTTGAATTGCACCATGTCGGCGAAAGTGAGCACACAGTGACCTTGCTTTCTGCAGCAGCGCTTCCAGGCCAGGATAGTGGCGGAGAAATTGCTGTACCACCACGTTGAGGACGTGAGCCATGCAAGGCACGTGTGAGGTTGCCCCGGCGTAGGGCCGCCACCAGGTTCGCAACGTTATCGCACACTGCCTTCCCTGACTCTACGTTCAGTGGAGGCAGCTATTGCTCTAAATCGGCCTCGATAGCTGTTCACAGCTCTTGAGCTGTGTGATTGCAATCTCCAAGGCATCTTAATTTAAACACTGCCTGATTTCGCTGAGCCCTGGCTGCGCAGTACAGATGTGTGTGTGTGTGTGTGTGTGTGTGTGTGGGGGGGTATTCTCTCTGCACGGTTGTCCCTTATTAAAGGAGAGGTTGAGGATGTCCTTGAGGAGGTGGAGGAGGCAGAAGCAGTGGAAGAAGTGTTAGATACAGAGGTTTGTCCCGCAAACCTTGGGGATTCCAAGACTTGGTGTCTAGTGACACTTTGGTGTGTAGTGGTTTAGTTCACATCCCCTGGTGTGTAGTGGTTTAGTTCTCCAACCCTAGGTGCTTAGTGGTTTAGTTCTCCAACCCCTGTTGTCTAGTAGTTTAGTACTCCATCATCTTCTGGTGGGCAGCGGTATAGTTCTCCATCCCCAAGCGCCCTGCAAGCCTTGGGGATTCCAAGACTTGTGGAGCAGCCCATTCCCCGCCTGCCCCCACAGCCACCAGAGTCATCCAGTGCCCAGTCAGTGAGATGTAGCGCCCCTGACCATGCTTACTTGTCCAGGTGTCAACGGTGAAATGCACCCTCCCAGACATAGATTTTTTCAAGGAAAGGGTGATGTTGTCTACGACATGCTGGTGTAGCGCAGGCACATCTTTCTTAGAGAAGTAATGGTGACTGGGAAACTGGTACTGGGGGGCTGCGACGGCCATCAGCTTTCGGAAAACGTCTGTATCCACCAGACGAAAAGGCAGCATTTCCGTGGCCAACAAATTGGAGATGGTGAAGTTCAAGCTCTTTGCTTTGGCATGTGTAGCAGGAAACAATCTTTTACGTGACCACAACTGCGGGACTGAGGGCTGGCTGCTGTGTTGAGAGAGGGTGGAGTAGGGTGAATACGACAAACTGCTGGATTGTGAGAGAGGTGCAGGCGGAGATGTTATGGTGGATTGAGAAAGATGTGGTGTGCTTGGTGTCTGACATCAGTCAAAAACAGCAGGCATGTCCACTTCCGTAACAGCTGACGGGCTACCCCATCTGTAGTGAGTAAACAAGTGGAGGTTCTGCGGTCAGAGACCTGTGTGAGAACACTTGCCACAGTGATGGAGGAAAAAGAAGCAGCAGTTGCGGTTGATGGGGTAGCCAGTGGTTGGCAAGGCCAGCTAGTCTGCATTTTAGCACAGTGAGATTCCCAGACATGTTGATCGCGCATGTGCCAGTTCATGCATGTAGTAGCCAAATTATTGCAATTTTTGCTTCTACTTTTTAACAAAGTTGGCAGATAACGTGAGTTGTGTCATCCTTTGAGGTCTCCAAAAAGACCCAGGCTAGGCAACCATTGCTGCCCCTGCAAGCTGTAGACCCGCGACCACTGCTGGCCCTGCAGTGATTGTTGTGGTTGCATCATTCAGTGTCTGTGCGGGAAGCCGCAATGTAACCTCCTCGTCTTCCTCCTCCTCTGCTAAGCTACTCAGCTGTGTGCCCCTGGGTCACACCAAGTGGGATCTACAACCTCATCGTCATCCTATCTGTTCTCCCACTCCTTGCCCTGAGAGTCACCCTTCTCCTCTTCCTGTCCTGACAGCACAGTACAGTCTCATCAGTATCACCTCTTTCTTCTCTGCTAGATTACTAAAAGTTAATATGGATAAAACCCAATCCATCATAATTCAACCCCCAACTGACCTATCCATCAAAGTCAATGGCTGCTTACTCTCCCCAGTCCTGCAAGCTTAACTCTGATCTCTTCCTCAAACTTGACATCCAAGCTATTTCCATTTCCAGCCGACTGCAACTCTAAAACTTCTCCTGGATCCGCACATTCCTCAACCATGTATCTGCACAAACACTAGTGCATGCCCTCATCGTCTCCCGCCTCGACTACTGCAAGCTCTTGCTCTGTGGCCTCCCTTCTAACACTCTCGCACCCCTCCAATCTATCCTAAACTCTGCTGGCCGACTAATCCAACTGTCACCCCACTATTCCCCGGCTTCTCCCCTCTGTCAATCCCTGCACTGGCTTCCCATTGCCCAGAGACTCCAGTTAAAAACCCTAACTTTGGTTTACAAAGCCATCCAAAACCTTTCTCCTCCATAAATATGTGACCTAGTCTCCCAGTACTTAACTGCATGCAACCTCCGTTCCTTACAAGATCTCCTTCTCTACTCCCCTCTTTTCGCCTCTTCCCACAGTCGCATACAAGATTTGTCCCGTGCATCGACCCTACTCTGGAACTCTCTACCCCAACATATCAGACTCTCGCCTACCGTGGAAACCGTCAAAAGGAACCTGAAGATCTACCTCTTCCGACAAGCGTACAACCTGCAGTAACCCTCACTCCACCATACGGCTGTACGACCAGCTCTACCCTCACCTACTGTATCCCCACCCATCCCTTGTAGATTGTTTGTGAGCCCTCGCAGGCAGGGTCCCCTCTCCTCCTGTACCAGTCGGTGACTCCTTTTTGTTCAAGATTATTGTACTTGTTGTTTGTTATGTATACCCCTTTTCACATGTAAAGTGCCATGGAATAAATGGCGCAATAATAATAAATAGTAATAATAATTATTCTATTTGTACTGTGGGTCAATTGATGTCACTTTTTCTGCCCCTTATTTGCGCTGTTTTGGAAGCTTTTGGGCCCTTTTAAAGGTGTTGTGTATGTGTTTGATTTTGCCTCCCATTGAATGCAATGGGATTCGGATATGTTCGGCAAACATTGAAAAATTCGCCAATCGGAACTGAATCATACTTTGAAAGGTTTGCTCATCTCTACTTTTAATTCAATAATAATTCTCAGGCTCTCAAGTTCGCATCATTTTTACAAGGAAAAAATAATGAAACATGCTAAATGTTACATTTTTATTCAACTTTTCAAAATAACAGGTATAAAAACCAACAATACTATGAGACTGGTAACACTAATTCATTATAAAACACGAGGGAGAAAGTAGCGCAAATAAGGTCTTATCTGACATACAATTAGAGTTATTTATCAGATTGTACTAACCTGATTTATGACTTAAAAAGCGTTTTTTAAATCATTGTACACCTGCTGCGTATCCACGGATTGCAAAACCGACAAGTATGAAGATAGGACTAATTTGTGGATACCTCCCGCGCTGCTGTGTATGGAAGACGTCAATTCTCAGGGACTTATTCAAACATGTGCTTTTTATTCAACGCGTTTCAAAGTGTCAAGCACTTCTTCAGGAAGTTACCACATACAAGCATCAGACATCTTATTCATTAGCATTATTGTTATTTTTGGAAGACAGAGTGCAAAGGAAGCAATGGGGAATATGGGGGAAGAGAAATAATATGGAGGGTGTGGGGAGTGATATAACAGAGGGTGGGTAGAGACAGCATTCAAAAACCTAGCTTATACCAGTTAGTTTTATATATTTGAGGTTTTCAAAATAGGAGGAAGAGCGGACCAGCAAGGAACAGAGTACGAGGAGTAGATTGGCACTAGATGGAAAGAGACCAGATGTCAGTTGAAAGATAAGCGATATGAGTTTTCTTGAAATTCTAACCAGTTCCTCCCTATTTTGCAACTTCTATCTTTAGTGTCTGAGTAAGAGTGGTGGACTGTACTATTGTCTTCCTACCCCTGATGACACTAATCGCGTCATGTATTTATTGTCATGTGTTTTATACATATAATGTGTTATGTGAAATGTGAACTAGTTACTGCGGTTTTAGTGTCTATTGTGAATAGATTGTAATATGGTAGTGTACAGCATAGGGTAGAGATATAGATTAGGATCTAGGACATAAGATAAGGACAATAGGCTTAGTACATACTGATATGAGAGAATAACTGTAGTTAGCTAAGACATAGGATAACATATGTTTGGGACTAACCTACAGTGGGAGGGGGTTAGTGCTAGTAAAAGAGGACTACTTCCTAATAGTTTTTCAGATAGGGAAGTACCGTAACTAAGGTCATGTTCAAGTGCAGTGGGCTACTAGCGTCAGCAAGTATCTACCATTTATGGCAGTGGGAGGCCTTACTAGAATTCCTTGCAGACATTTCTGTAATGTCCGGAGCTCAGAGCTCGGTATGGGTACTATGGAGAGTGCTGTATCCTCTGGCGTACAGGGGACGATGGACGTGGAACCATGAGAAGGGAAGGTAAAGCATCCTGGGTGGACTGTGGGACTGGACGGGAAATCCTAGGGGCTGAGAGAGCCAGTGAACGTGGGGATAGTCCAGGAGGAAGGGATAGCAATGCTGAGGACGTGCTGTGTTAAGGAAACAAGGAACGGAAAGGGTGGTGCCCAACACTGCGTGTTGCAATCTGATGAACTTGAACTGTCCAGTAAACTTTTGGTTGTTGAAATGAACCGGGTGTCCCTTTATCTATGTGCAGTGGCTCCTGAAGATGGAGGCCTGGAGACGGCGAAGGTTTGCGTCCTACAAGTGAGTGTGATCCACTCCACACATGATAGCACATTGGGACTTGGACAACATTTTCCTGTAAAGAGCCGGGGCGTTATGGAGCAGCAGCTCCGTCATGGCTACCATCCTTGGTCACTTTACATCTGTGGTGAAAACTATTAGTTACTCCATTCTACTGAAGTGGGAAACATTGGAAAACCATTGTTCAAGAGTAGGAGGAACACTAGTCTTCCATTGACAAGGAAGGAGGTTTTTCGCTGCTTGAATAAGATAACTCATACATGATTTTTTTTTGTACTTGAAAATGCTATGTATTCATATAAAGACTGGAGTATTATGGCTTAGGGAATGATGGGGACTGTTATCTTGCTCATCTTCTCTTGGGTTTTGTTCACAATTGAGGCTTGGCAACAAGCATAAAGCATTAAGCCCATTGTGATTCATCAAATGGTTGCCAAGTTCATGTTCCCAAGTGGAGCAGTGAAATGGGTATCCTGTTGATGCTTGGTTGATGAGATATCCATAAAGCAAGGATATGGATTGTGCAGGAGCCAAGGATGACATACCTTTCAAATTTCGAAAGAAAGTATCTGTGTAGGTGCATGTCTTTCTTGACTGAGGAAAAAAAAGTGTTGAAGCTGCATGTAATCAAATATTGCTTTAAGTGGCAACTGGATGCTAGTCACATGGAAAAGCCGCAAGGCTGGATAGTCAAGGGGTCTGAGGTCAAAAGCCAGTAGGGTATGACGCGCCCCTGGGCCTGTGTCGCGCTGCGTTGCGCACGCGGGAGCCTACCCGGAGCCGGATCAGTGGAGGGTTGTAGTCTCGTGGCGGTGACCCGGTCCGTGCCCAGGGAGTCAAACTAGACGGCAGTCTATTAGTAGTAAATAGTTCATGACTACGCCACCCGTTGAGTGCAGCCAGGAAGCTGCTGCTGCAGGGCAGACCGCTGAGGCCGGTGGTAGGATTGTGCAGCGTGATAGTATAACCCCCAACGGGAGGGGTATGGCCTCAGGGCAGCCGACGTGGATGATGGGGGTAGCAGGAACCACTCAGAGACGGTACGGTGTAGTTCAGGGTCTTTACTGGTAACAACGACAGACCCTCCCGGAGTACTTGCTAGCAAACGGGGCCTGGTCAGTCTTTGAGCAGATGGGATCTCCCCTGGCCAGGCGTAGTTGTAGGCCTCCCAAACTGACGGTACTCTTCTGGCTACCTTGCTAGAAGCTGATGTAAGTAGCCCACGTCCCTGAGTGTACCGTGTGGTGCTCACCCGTATGGCCGGTGACTCGGGGCCTTCTGATGGCTTCCGCTCCACGATGGCGGTGCTGGTCCCACGCGTGTGACCGTGCCTTCGGGCTTCTGGGCCAGAGGACCTGAAATCCCCTGCCTGACGGATTCTGCTGCTGGGTAGGAGTTAGTCCCCACAGCCTCGGACTCCGGGTCCGGTAAAGAATCTTCTTAGTCAGGGCGAGCTCTGCAGCTGCCAGCCCCTGACTCCTTGTAACTCTGCTGTTTCTTCCTATGCTGCTTCTTGTCTCCACTCTCCTTGTCTCTCTCACCCTGCCTCAGCCCCGGGTTTATACAGGGGAAGTTCTTCCCCTCCCAAGACTGGGCAGGAGGTGTGGCATGCACAGGATCCCTAACCAAAGGACCTCCCACCTGCTCTCAGACATAACATTACATTACTGTGGAAAACCAGACCCCTGGGGTGCCACATTCCCCCCTAGTGAAATTTAGTACTCCGGGACTAAACACATTTAGAAAAACATAACAAAGTATAACAATAACAATACTATAAGAAAAACACATAAGATGGTTACGGCGTGTCCGCAACCGGATGCAGTCTTTGAAGAAAAGCAAAGGTGTCCATTTCACCAACACAGGGAGACGTAACCAGGTAGGGGTCTGTCCTACCCCGAGTCCTTAACAGTCTCTAGTCCATCCTGGGTTACGCTCCAACTATATACAAGGATTCCCGGTAAATCCACCAAGGTTTCCTAAAAACAACTGGAAACACAAAATTATACACAAGCAACAATACACAGATAAACATAAATAAAACTATTTTTACACTTCAAATTCTCCAGCGTGCGGGTAACTGGCCTCTAGTGGCCCTAGTGGACCTACGGAGCTGACTGTCTGGCCCTGAACTACAGGGTGTAGGAGCTGTCAAGGGTAAACTGGGCAGCTGTCTACCGGCTCTTTGTCTCACTAGGGGTACGGCAGGCTCACTATAAGCAGAGGGTTGATTCTCCTGTTCTACTCGTGTGGAGTCTTCTGCCTCCTGGACCGGCTGTTCTTCCAGCTCTACCCGTTGCTCCGTAGGTTCTTGGGATGATGGTTGGAGGAAGGTGAGTACGGGTACCACAACTGCACCATTGACTTGAGTCCAAGACCGAGGGAAGTCCCCGAGCACGGTACTAACCATATCTTCCCTTTCCTCTACGGGTCGATGGTCTTCTTGTTCTTCTTCAGGGTTCCTCAGTTGTTCGGGACACTTCTTCAGGTGGTCCCGGGATACAATGGCTGTGGTTTCCCCTCCGTCTTTACTGATGGTACAGACCTTCGGGTTCTCGTGGCTTGAGGGCAGTACGGTGTACGGGTCCTTCTCCCACTGGTCATCCAACTTGTGGAGCCGTCTTTTCCTCTTCAAGACCTGCTCTCCGGGTACCAGGGGAACAGCGGGAGCATACTGGTTGTAAGTCTTCTCTTGTCTTTCCCTAGCCTGACAGAGACTTCGCTCCACGCTCTCTTGTACTCTCCGGTACTGCTGCTGCCTCTCTGTGTCCCAGTCTGTTTCTGGTGAAGTGTCCTCAGGTGTCAGGACTCCCATTTCCAGGTCAACAGGTAACTTACCAGGTCTCGCCCTCATTAGGTAAGCCGGGGTACAGTTGGTGGAACCTACCGGGATGTGGTTGTATAGGTCCACCAGATCGGGCAACTTCTCAGGCCACAGACTGCGTTCTTCCAGGGGCAATGTTTTTAGAAGATCCATTACCACCTGGTTCATTTTTTCACAAAGTCCATTAGTTTGCGGATGGTAGGGTGTCGTCCTTATCTTCCGGCAGCCATACAGATTGCAGAATTCCTGGAAGACCTCCGCTTCAAAGGCAGGTCCCTGGTCCGTCAGCACTTGGTCCGGGTACCCGTGTGGACGGCAGAAGTGCTGCTGGAAGGCTCTAGCTGCTGTTTGAGCCGTTAAGTCCTTGACGGGGACGACAACCAAGAACCGGGAGTAATGATCCACGATGGTTAACGCGTAGACGTAGCCACTTCTGCTTGGGGTCAGTTTTACATGATCCAAGGCTACCAGTTCCAACGGTTGCCGGGTGACGATGGACTGCAGGGGAGTCTTCTGGCTGGCCCGGTCCTTCCTTCTCAGGTTGCACGGGCCACAGTCTCTGCACCACTTCTCGATGGTTCCCCTCATGCCTACCCAGTGGAACCGCTCGCGCAGCAGGAACTCCAGCTTTTTCCACCCGAAGTGTCCAGCTCCGTCGTGGTATGCCTCCATCACCATGGCTGCGTCTCTTCGTGGCACCACTACTTGCCAGAGTAGTTCATGCGTCCGGGAGTTGACCATTCTGCGGCACAACTTCCCCTTGTAAAGGAATAGTCGACTCTTCTCCGCCCATAGTTGTTTGGCTTCCTCCGGAGCGTCTGGTTCAAGGCGAGCCTCCGGCCGAGTCAGCATCTCCTTCACCAGTCGGACGGCAGGGTCGCTGTCTTGCGTTTCCGCCCAGTTGTAGTGGGGTAAGGGGTTCAACGTAGCAGCCTGCTTACCCCTTACCCGGTGGGAATACTGGATAGTCCCATGACGGTGGAACGCAGGGAGTTCAACTTCTTCCAGTCCCTCCGGATCTTCTCCTTCGTCCGGCAGGTTGGGCATCCTGGACAGGGCATCCGCGTTAGTATTGGAGCGTCCTGCCCGGTATTTGATTGTGAACTCGTAGTTGGACAGACGGGCCATCCACCTCTGCTCCAGGGCACCGAGTCTTGCCGTGTCCAGGTGTGTCAACGGGTTGTTATCCGTGTATACGGTGAACCGGGAAGAAGCGAGGTAATGCCTAAAGCGCTCGGTGACTGCCCATACCACGGCCAGGAACTCTAGCTTAAATGAGCTGTAATTCTCGGGGTTCCTTTCGGTGGGTCGCAGTTTTCGGCTGGCATAGGAGATTACTCGTTCTCTCCCCTGCTGAATCTGGGACAGTACGGCTCCTAGCCCGATGTTACTGGCGTCGGTGTAGAGGATGAAGGGCTGGCTATAGTCCGGGTACGCCAAGATTTCATCCCCCGTGAGGGCCATCTTCAGCTGGCGGAAGGACTCTTCTTCTAGCTCTTCCCATTTGAAGGGCGGCTTCTGGTTCTTGGCCTTTCGGGACTGGCCTATCAGGAGGTCCTGCATAGGCGCTGCCTTTTTGGTGAAACCGGGAATAAACCTTCGGTAGTAGCCTACCAACCCTAGGAACTGCCGCACTTCTTTTACGCTGGAGGGGCTTGGCCATCCCTTAATTGCGGTGATCTTATCGGGGTCGGGAGCCACTCCGTCAGCGCTCACCACGTGTCCCAGGTATTGCACCTTTGGTTTCAGGAGGTGACACTTGGAGGGTTTCACCTTTAGGCCGTAACTCGCCAGAGCTTCGAACACCTCCGCCAGGTGTTTCAGGTGGTCCTCATAAGTTTTGGAGTATACGATGACATCGTCCAGGTACAACAGGACCGTCTCGAAGTTTCTGTGGCCCAGACAGCACTCCATTAATCGTTGGAAGGTTCCTGGGGCGTTGCAGAGTCCGAACGGCATGCAGGTGAACTCGCTAAGTCCCATCGGGGTGGTGAATGCGGTCTTCTCCCGGTCCGCCTCTGCTACAGGAACCTGCCAGTACCCGCTAGTGAGATCCAAGGTAGAGAAGAAGTTAGCAGATCTTAAAGCAGCCAATGACTCCTCTATCCTTGGTAAGGGGTACGCATCCTTGTGTGTGATACGGTTGATTTTCCGGTAATCTACACACATCCTCATGGTGTTGTCTTTCTTTTTTACTAAAACTAGTGGGGCTGCCCAGGGGCTACAGCTATCCCGGATTACCCCAGCCTCCTTCATGTCTCTAAGCATCCCCTTGGCGTGTTGGTAATGTGCAGGGGGTACGGGTCGATACCTCTCTTTTATGGGAGGATGATCTCCCGTGGGGATGCGGTGTTCTACCCCCTTGACTCGCCCGAAGTCTAACGGGTGTTTACTAAACACTCTCTCATACTCTTGAACCACCCGATAGACTCCTTGTTTCTGATGTGAGGGAGTGGAATCAGTACCCAAATGTAGTTGCTGACACCAGTCCTCCATGTCTTTCTTAGAGCCGTTACCTTCCTCCGGGTGAGATGGAGGCAAGGGTTCCACAGATTGTATAGAATTTTGATTAGTGGTATATAATTTGGCTAGCGTGGCATACCGGGGCAGGTACACTTCCCTCTCCCCGATATTTATTATGCGAATGGGCACCCTCCCATGGCGTACGTTGACCACCCCCCGTGCTGTCAAAATGGTGGGCCTACTGTCTGAGTAAACTGGTTCTACCATTGCCTGGTAATCTCTACCTCTCAGACCAATAGCTGCCCGGCACCAAATCATCATTTCACTTTTTGGGGGCATGGCAATAGGAAAAGGGTCACACATTCTTACGCTACCAATCTCACCGCCGGAGAGTTCCACTTGTTGCCGTTGCATCAGTGCCCGGATCTCTTTCTGGAGCACCCGCTGCTCGCCGGAGCTGGCGTTCTTGGCAACCTGCTGTAAAAGGAAAATCACCTCTGCAAGACAATTTTCAATTACGTTAGTTCCTAGAGTTATTTTTGGGTGACTCTCATGTTTATCAATATCTACAATGATCAGTCCCTGTGCGGCCAGTTCGACTCTACCGATTTTGAGGGTCACCTCTTTAAATCCGATCTGTGGCACGGGCTGGCCATTGCTGGCGATGATACTCAAGTCGTCGTCAGGGTAGCGGGTAATATCCGAGTCATTCCAGTACTGCTTGAAGAGCACGTACGGGATGGTGGTGACCTGTGACCCGGTATCCAGTAGGGCACTCATGGGAATGCCATCCAGTACCACAGGCAAGACTGGACGTCCTCCCACATATCTGTCGCGCCAGTTCGATGGGCCTGGTGATCTTTTTCCTGGGGGTTGGCCCTCTACCCCAGGTTGTGCCCGTTTAAAGAACAGTACCTTTCCATATGTCCGGGTTGATTGCAGCGGCGGCAGATGGGTCGTCCGTCCTCGCTGTATCGGTCACTGGGTCTTCCTCTGGCCGGTGGGGTCCTCCTTGGTCGACGCCACGGGATGTCCTCCGGTCCGGATGCCAGCTGGATCTTCCCTGGGGTGGAAACCTGTAAAGACTGCACAGTTCGGGTTAGCGCAGCAACGCTCTTAGCTAGCTCTTGGACCTGATGGTGTAGGTCTGGAGCCGGGTCATTGTCCAAAGCCTGCGCATCAGCTCCCACAGGCCCTGCCGACAAGGGCGCCGCCTCCTGGTGGTAAGTGATAGCTGGGCGCCTGTGGGTAACAACGCCACCCGGTGCTGGTTCTCGGAGCACCCGGATAGCTCTATCCTTGAACTGTGCAAAGTCCAGATGGGGATCCTGTAAGGCCATTGCCCGCAACTGGGTTCGGTGGGCATTGCAATATAAACCCTCTATAAATTGTTCAGTCAATAGCCTGTCCTCGTTTCCCACCCCATCAGGGTCGGTCTGCTTTATGGCCCTCAGGGCCTCTTGTAGGTTTAGTGCATAGTCCCTTATACTCTCATGCGCTCGCTGCTTGCACCCGTAGAATCTAAGCTTAATCTCGGCTGAGGTGCGGGTATCAAAGGTGTCCTTCAGCCGGGTTAGTATCCCTGCGACAGTCTTCCTCCCAGGTGGCCAGGATTTTACTTCCCTTTTGGCTGCCCCGGTTAGTTGGGCCACCAGGATGCTCACTTTTTGCTCTTCTGTGAGGGGGTACACCTGGAAGAGGCTATCCAGCTTTTCTCTAAAGTCATGCAGGGTATGTGACTCCCCTGAGTACTGGGGTAGCCAAGCTGCTCCCGGGATATAGGGCATGGTGAAGGGCATAACTGCAGCAGCGGTAGCGCTGGCGGGGGTTGAGGCAGTGAAGCTCTCCTCCGTATCCGACATCTTCCTCCCCCCTAGTGGACCGTGGCCTACCTTGCGATGATCCTCTTCCGTAGGCCGCGGCTCCGCAGTGGATCGTCAGGGTTGAGGACCTTCCGTCGCGCTCCTGTGACGTCGGCGTCTGCTGGGCTCCTTCCAGGACCTTACGCAACGTCCGGACGTGAGGCGGGGCTTCAGTTCTCGCGCGCTTTCGGAGTCCACGCCCCTCTTCTTCCCGCGCGGCGTCCTCAAGATGGCGTCCAATGGCGGGAAAACTTCGCGGATGGCGGGAAGAAGGTAGAAGATGGCGCCGGATGGCGGGAAACCTTCACCACTGGTAAGTTTGAACAGTCTTTGCTTTTCAGGCACGCAGTACCCGGTGGTTGCGGGCACGAAATCCTGCCGACTACGCCAAAGTTGACGCGCCCCTGGGCCTGTGTCGCGCTGCGTTGCGCACGCGGGAGCCTACCCGGAGCCGGATCAGTGGAGGGTTGTAGTCTCGTGGCGGTGACCCGGTCCGTGCCCAGGGAGTCAAACTAGACGGCAGTCTATTAGTAGTAAATAGTTCATGACTACGCCACCCGTTGAGTGCAGCCAGGAAGCTGCTGCTGCAGGGCAGACCGCTGAGGCCGGTGGTAGGATTGTGCAGCGTGATAGTATAACCCCCAACGGGAGGGGTATGGCCTCAGGGCAGCCGACGTGGATGATGGGGGTAGCAGGAACCACTCAGAGACGGTACGGTGTAGTTCAGGGTCTTTACTGGTAACAACGACAAACCCTCCCGGAGTACTTGCTAGCAAACGGGGCCTGGTCAGTCTTTGAGCAGATGGGATCTCCCCTGGCCAGGCGTAGTTGTAGGCCTCCCAAACTGACGGTACTCTTCTGGCTACCTTGCTAGAAGCTGATGTAAGTAGCCCACGTCCCTGAGTGTACCGTGTGGTGCTCACCCGTATGGCCGGTGACTCGGGGCCTTCTGATGGCTTCCGCTCCACGATGGCGGTGCTGGTCCCACGCGTGTGACCGTGCCTTCGGGCTTCTGGGCCAGAGGACCTGAAATCCCCTGCCTGACGGATTCTGCTGCTGGGTAGGAGTTAGTCCCCACAGCCTCGGACTCCGGGTCCGGTAAAGAATCTTCTTAGTCAGGGCGAGCTCTGCAGCTGCCAGCCCCTGACTCCTTGTAACTCTGCTGTTTCTTCCTATGCTGCTTCTTGTCTCCACTCTCCTTGTCTCTCTCACCCTGCCTCAGCCCCGGGTTTATACAGGGGAAGTTCTTCCCCTCCCAAGACTGGGCAGGAGGTGTGGCATGCACAGGATCCCTAACCAAAGGACCTCCCACCTGCTCTCAGACATAACATTACATTACTGTGGAAAACCAGACCCCTGGGGTGCCACAGGTACCTCATAGGACAGAGGGGTGAGACAAAGGCGTAGTCAGGTCACAGTACGGGGTCAGAATTCCAAGAAGGTAGCGGATCACAACAAAAGGACTAGGAAAATGCAAGGTCAAAGTCAAATCCAAGGTCGAGCAACAAAGATAAGAATCCAAGACTAGGAGCAAAGAGCACACACACCTCTTGAGCAAAGCTACAATTGGCAGCAATCTAAGGCAGAGAGCTAGCTAAATAGCCAGGTAATTACTCCAATCAGGAGACACCTGGATGAATCCCCAGCACACCCTGACCCTGATTGGACAGCGAAACTGTCACTCAAGACACTGACAGCTAAGCACGCTCCAGCATCCAATTGAAAACACCTCTAAAACAATTCATTTTATTATCTTTGGAATATCTCCTAAAGCATAATTTTTTATGTTCCAAAAAAGGTTTTTTCTTCAAGTCCTCGGTGCTCCGATGGGCTTCAAATTCTCTCCTTCACTTGCGATCCTATTTGTTGCACGGTGGAAGGAATTTGCTTTTTTTTCTGTTAACAATCCATTCTGTTCTTCCATAGCCTGGTACTGCAGGTTTGTGGATGACCTGCTTTTGATATGGCAAGTTGATCCGTCTACATTTTCTGATTTTACATCTTACTTGAATGCCAATGATTACAATCTTCGATTCACTTGTAGTGAACTTTCCCATAGTATATCCTTTTTGGACATTTTATTGAAGGGTAATTCATGCACTAAACGCATTGAAACATCTTTATTTCGTAAAGAGACTGCGGGGAACACTATTTTGCTCTCGACAAGTTCACACCCAAAACATACCATACAGTCTATCCCCAAAGGAGAATTTATCAGAGCGAGACGCATCTGTTCCAATGATGACAGCTTTCAAAATGAAAGCTCTGTAATCAGTACTAGACCCACTGAGAGAGGCTATGGTAGATCTGCACTTCGCAAAACATTTCAACATGTTAAAAATATTCCCCGTAAAGATTTATTATATAAATCTAAGGATAATTCGGGACCACCATCTTCTTCTATTGTTATGTTTTCGACAGCCTATAGTCCTCAGTTTAATTAAATAAAAAAGATCATTTTGAGGTATTTGCCAATTGTCAACTAGGATGATTTTCTTCATGATATAATCCAAGGAGGGTGTAGGTGTGTGGCTAGGAGATGCCGGTCCCTTGGGAAAATGTTATCACTGAGTTTGCTACAAGGTGGGAATATGCATAACTCATGGTTTTCTATTACCGTTTTTTGTAAATGAGCTAAATATCGGTGTGGTGTATGCTGCTTTGCGAAGCACAGAAAACATTCTTTTGCATCATCACATGAGAATCAGTATCAAATAAAGTCCCTTATCAATTGTGAGTCTTCCTATGTAGTATACTACAAAAAACTGCAACGAATCCCTGGTATATATAAGGTGTCCTAGAGGGCATTATTACCTATAAATACATCCAACGAAGAAAAAAAAAAAAAAAAGCCAGGACCAAAATACATCCACATTATTTAAAAAGATGTAAATTTTATTGAATAAAAGACACAAACAAATATTATAGGAATCCAACAACAGGTGTAATGATGCACAGAAGGATGAGTGAGCAACAGAGATAGCCCAATACTATATATACTCTAATTAATTCTGTAGGTATAAAGTGACAGTGCTCAATAAATCTTTGATCATATAAATAATACATCAAATACATATGTATAAAGAAAATATACTGTATATATTTTCTTTATATATATATATTTGATGTATTATTTATATGATCAGAGATTTATTGAGCACTATGTCACTTTATACCTACAGAATTAGAGTATATACAGTATTGGGCTATCTCTGTTGCTCACTCACCTTTCTGTGCATCATTATACCTGTTGTTGGATTCCTATAATATTTGTTTGTGTCTTTTATTCAATAAAATTTACATCTTTTTAAATAATGTGGATGTATTTTGGTCCTGGCATTTTTTTTTCATCCATGTAGTATACTGCATACTATGCTTGGTATGCAATGTGCACTACATAGGGTATACCACCAGGAAACTTAAAAAGAGAATAGCAAAGCACGTTTCCAATATCCTTAATGGGAATGAAGGCTATTCAGGTACAGCTAAACATTTTTGTAATATACATAGGAGCGATATCTCTAATTTTACTTTTTTTGGTATTGAAAAGGTGGTGTGTCCAGGATGGGGGGGGGGCAACTGTCAGCAACAGTTGGCCCTCCGTGAAGCTTACTGGATCTTAATGCTTAATACAAAGTTTCCTGGAGGAATGAACTTTAGAGATGATTTATTCCACATCTATTAATTATTATTTTGGGATATTTTTTTCTTGATTGTTATATGTATTTGCATGTTTGTTCATTTCATATTTTGCTTCTGTCATTGCTGTTTACCATGTTAAATTACATAGTCATTCTTATTGAGAATGTTCAGGAGAATGCACTTAGGGCATGTTATATGTTAATCCTATATGTGTGTCTTGTGGTTTTTCACAGCTAGCCTCCATTAATTATGCTAATTGATTTAATGAGTTGATGCAGCTCCATCTATATATAGCATTCATTTTATATGATGTGTGCATCCTATGAGTAAGGGTGCTGTTACGCACCAGAAATGCGTCAGGTTTCTATAGTTTTAATATGAATTTTATCTAGTTACCAATAAAGATTCGTATTTTATATATGCCGGTTTGCATGTCCCTTTTCCCTACCTCATTGCTGCAATCACCAGCGGATCTTGGCACCCACCGGAGTAACTCCATGTGAACATTCTCTTTGGATTAATCAGCATGGTGAGCTCTCAGCCCCCACCACCCTCTCCCTTCTATGTCAATCACCATACTGACAGCTCAGCACACCCCTTCCTAGATTGGACGGCAGAACTGTCATTCATTACATCCAGACACACTGACAGCAATATTATTAAATAAGCTGTCTAAAGGAAGCAGAAATGTATTCAATAAGACAGATGTGAAATGAATGGGTTTATATTTATATTTGCGGACCCTTTGCATCTATTAGAAAGAGCTTACAGTTTGAACTTTGTCTTCTTGCAAACATATTTTTTGCAGCTCTCTGAGCTCTGCTGTATTGTACCAATATTACAGCCCTGTCTGCTTGTGAGATGGAAGCTGAGAGGAACCTGCAGATGTGTCAGGTATAATCACACACAGCTCTGCAGTGGGATCAGGAGAGCAGAGAGCGGACATTACATATCACGCTGGTAACACTGGTAAGCATTACACATCACACTGGTAACCATTACACAGCACACTGGTAACACTGGTTACCATTACACATCACACTGGTAACACTGGTAACCATTACGCATCACACTGGTAACTCCCCTTCATGTAAAATAAGGTCTGGGGGCAGAGTTATCCTCCAGGCAGCGTCCCCCCCAGAGCCTGGAAGAGGTCATTTTTATAAAGTGATAAAAGATGATCTATCAACAACAAGGTATCTGATATCAGGCATACAAGCAATTTTCTATTTTTCATGCTTGTTTTTACCTCCCCTTATCCCCCCCCCTTTTTTTATTTTTCCAGCCATATAGCCATGTGAGGGCTTGTTTTTTGTGGGATGATTTGTACTCTTGAATGACACCATTTATTTTGCCACATAGTGTACAGGAAAACGGGGAAAAAAAATCCAAGTGCGGTGAAATTGAAAAAAAAAGTGCAATTCCACAATGTTTTTTAGGGTTTTTTATTTACCATGTTAAATTTATGGTAAAATTGACGTGTCGATATGCTTCCCCAGGACAGTACAAGTACGCAGATACCAAACATGTATAGTTTATTTTTATTTAAGTGGTAAAAAAAAATCTGAAATTTGTCCAAAAATCTTTTATCACTTTTGTCGCCATTTTCTGAGGCCCGTAATGTTCTTATTTCTCGGAATTTGGGGTTGTTTGAGGGCTTATTTTTTGAGCACTGACGTTTTTACTGACACCATTTTGGGATAAGATATGATGTTTTGATCACCTTTTATTGCATTTTATTGCAATATTGCGGCGACCAAAAAACCATCATTTCAACGTTTTGATTTTTTTCTTGTTACGCTGTTTACCGATCAGATTAATTTATTTTATATTTTGATATATCAGACATTTTTGAACTCGGTGATACCAAAACGTGTATTTTTTTCTTTTTTTTAATTGTTTTATTTTTAATGGGGCAAAAGGGGGATGATTTGAACTTTTGTGTTTTTGAAACTTATTTTTTTTGCTTTTTACTGTATTTAATAGTCCCCTTAGGAGACTTGAAGCTGCAATCTTCACGATCTCATATGAACGCCGGCCAAAGGCTGACGCTCACAGGAGGATTGTGATGACAGGTACGGGGGTCTTCAGCAGACCCCCGGCTGTTGTGACAACCCATCGGCGCCCCACGATCACATGACAGGGGCGCCGATAGGCGGGATCAGTGACTCGCTTCCTGTCTGCGCATGTTAAATCAATGATTGACAGCGGCATTTAACTGGTTAACAGCCATGAAGTGTGGGGAAAATTGTGGGCTCAGCATGTGAGTCTGCATCAAAGGCAGGGACAGGGCCGATGACGTAAATATATGTTATCAGTTGTGAAGGTGTTAAACTAATACGGGGTGCACAGAACTGTAATTTATCTCCAGCAGCAGCAGTGTGTCAGCATTGCATCTTGAGTTCATTGATTGGGGGCGCTGGTGTATTTATTATGTGTATTAATAAGAGATCTGACTGTATACACAATTTTAAAGTGAATACAGCAGGGTGTATATACAGTAGTACACAGGGTATCCAGAAGAATGTGTACTTGTATATAAATACACCCTTATGTATACATACAGATAGGAGAGAGAGCTGGGTCTGCAGGGAGAGCTGGCAGTGTAGCACCCCGAGGACTCGGCTGCTACAGGGGTATTGCACCTCAGACCAGAGGTGTGGTATTCCACTCCCGGGTAAGGATGGAGTGTGGAACTGGGCTCAGTTAGCTGCATGCACTACACTCACCCCATTTCCGGGGGACAGATCAACGGTACTCCCACCAGATAGATGTGCAGGTACGACAGCTTCTGTCCCTGGCTGGAGTGGGGAGGGGGGAGGAACATCCCAGTGGTGTAGGAGCAGACAGGGGAGGGACTCTGGGCATAGGTAGGAGCCCATTGGGTGCTTGTCACCTGGGCTCGGGTGTCAGAGGGAGTATATAAGGTGGGCACCATCTTAGGACAGGGTCTTTTTGGTCTGCTCTGTGCAGAGAGGAGCTCAGCCAGAGAGGGCTGACAGGGAGCTGTGGCTCAGTCTGGGCCCAGCTCCAGAGCCAGGCCTGGAGAGGAGGCCTGAAGCAGAGAGAGAGAGAAAGGAGAAGAAGGAGGAACAGAAACACCAGGAGGGGCCCAGAGACGCAAGAGAAGAGGGAACCCTGAGATCCCACGAGTTAACGGGTGAAGGGTTGGCAGAACAGGGTACCGGATCCCAAACTGGTGGAGGCCAATTATCCTCAGCCAGGAACCGGAGGTCGTGGACAAGTTTTGGCGCGACCCCTCGCCATATCCACCAGGAAGGCATACCACGTATAGGGTCAGGGAAGCCGGGAGAGGTTTCACCACCAGAAGGCCCAAGGGAGCTGGACAAAGGTGGATCCCTGGTGGGGACGGCCAGTAGGAAGGAAGAGAGGGGAGCTCAGGACCACGCTCTGGAACTGCCTGGGAGTTGGCCGAGTCCCGCACCTGGTGGACGCAACACGGCTCGGGTGGTCACTCTTGGCCGAAGTGATCTGAACACCAACTGTGAGTAAAGCTGTGAAAACTGCAATGCACGTCTCTGAGCTTCCTTGTCACACCACTACCACTATCATCTTTTCCTGCTTCATCAGCTGCCCTGAGGCTATACCCCTCCCGTTGGGGGTTATACCATCCACGCTGCACATCCGTACCACCGGCCTCAGCGGACTGCCCTGCAGCGGCGGCTTCATAGCCGCATTCAACGGGTGGCGTGGTCGGACACTAATACCATCATATCAATAACGCCACTTAGTTTGACACCCTGGGCACGGACCGGGTCACCGCCACAAGGACTACTACCCCTATCGGATCCGGCTCCGGGTATTCCCCGCGTGCGCAACGCTACACAACATGGCCCAGGGGGCGCGTCAACTTTGGCGTAGTCGGCAGGATTATGTGCCCACAACCACCGGGTACTGCGTGCCTGAAGAAAAGTTCACATTTACCTCAAAAAGGAGTCTCCCGCCAATTCCAGAGGGTTCCCGCCATCAGACGCCGTCCGGAGTCGTTTCCCGCCGTTTGCCCGCCATCTGCAGCCTTTGCCCGCCATCAGCGAAGTTTCCCGCCATCAGGAGATGATTCCCGCCTTCTTGGACAGTTTCCCGCCCTGGCAGAGCGGACGCCATTGTGGGCGTGCCAGAGAGTGGCAAGAGACCACCTCCCATCGTGGGCATGGCCCCAGAGTGGCGCCAAAGGAGGGGACCGCCCCCACCAGCCGAGACTACCACCATGGAAATGTCCATCAAAGTGGGGGGTCTGCCCCTGAAACTGACTGTCACTAAGTTGCCCCGGGACCACTCCCAAGGGGGGCGGATAGAGAACAAAACGGAAAAGATGGGTGCAGCCTGGAGGAGTCTGGACAGATCGCACCCGGGAATGGAGGAAGAGACAAGCGGTACCGACCCCGTGGTCCGGGGCCTGCTGCAGGCCGCCACCCCAGAAGGCCTGGTGGAAATCCTGGCACAGCTCCCCAGAGATCGGGAGCGTGCACAGACTGCGCTGGAGGCCTTGGCCCGGAAGATGGCCCGAGTACAGCAGGAAGCACTGGCCGAATGGGGAAGGGAGATGGCCCAGCAGGCTGGAACCCGCCAGCAGAGGACGCCACCCGCAACGTGGAGCATGTCTGCCCCTGAGGATGGTGCAGGAGGGACGAAGGCCGGAGACGACGCCGCAGAGGGAGCCGCAGGGATGGAAGCAGGTAATGGGGACGTCACCACCCCGAGCCCAGTAGCCGAAAGCCTGCCCCAGCTCCCCGTCGCAGAGCCCGAAGTCCCACTCACCGCGCCCGTTGCCGCACCGCCACTGCTCCCAACTAGGCCTCAAGCGGCCGGAGCCGCGGTCACGCCCCCTTCCGCGCCACGCCCCCTGACCCGGAGCGCGGCAAAACAGGAAGTGCCCCCGGCCTGGTCGCAAGGCCGAGTACCCCCGGGCGCCGCGGTCTCAACAGCGCCCTCCTCCCGGAAGGCGCCATACTTGAATCCAGACAGGATGCCTACGGCCTGGACACAAGGCCGAGCACCCCCGGGCGCCGCTGCCCCTACAGCGCCCTCTACCTCCACCGTGCCACCCCTGGGTGAAGATCTGTTTGCACAGCATACTAGCCCGGATGGGCTGCCCTTCGTTTGGCCACCGGAGTACATCAATCCCCGACTCCGGAGGGAACGGCCCCTGTGCGAGCCTCTGATCCCGGCTCCGGCGCCCGTCAAAATTGTCCCGCTCCCGTTGGAGGACGCCCAATTTGCATGGGATCCGACCGGTGAGGACCTCATGGGGTTCACCAAGGAGACCCGGGCGGCCGCAGCCCGGCGTGAGGAGTGCTGCCGTCAACAGCTAGAGGTCTTTGGGAGAGAACGGCGAGAGAGGCGGATCCGCGAGGAACAGCTGCAGGTCCAAAGCGCGGAGCAGAAACGCCGGGCCCGACGAAACCCCCGTGCGGCCCACGGTCCCCGCGCCACCGGGACCGTAATAAAATTCCAGCTAGAGAATGGCTGGGGCTTTATCCGGGACCACCGAACCCCCGGCGACGTCTTTGTCACCCGCAGGGATGTCGAGAGCCACCTTCCAGAAGGACACCGAGGACGCGACCTCTACTCAGGTGACGAGGTCACCTTCACCCGGCATCAGTGTGCTAAAGGACCGTACGCCCTTCACGTACACCGGCTGACTGAGGAGGAGATACAATATGAGGAAAGCCAAGAGGACCCGGACGGGTCTGAAGACTACCCTCAGGAGGAGGCAAGGAGAGGATACCGCTACTGAAGGAAGTAGCATAAACAAAGTACTGTATATAGTTACCCGTCAGGGAATGAGAACTGTTGCTGAAGTTGTTGCTGAGTGAAGTGTGGTCCCTGTTGGGACTAGTGGGGGACTGTTAAAGAACTGTTTCCTGTGTGCCCCTATCCATTACCAGGCTGAGGACTGTGAGCAGCCATTCCCCTATTCCCACTGGCCGAGGACTGAGAGCGGCCATACCCTGTAAATAGTTGCGCTTCCTAAGGCGCCCCCTATTGGTTTTATAGAACTGTTTTCCTACTACAGAATTAGTGACTGTTGCACTTTACCTGGTCACAAGTTGCACGGTGACCAGAGATCAAGAACGTGTTGATCAAGAATGTTTTAAATGAAAAAGTTTTTATGATGCTAAAAGAGTTAATGGCATTTTCTGATAATGTTTTCGTAATGTTTTATACCTGTAAAGTTAAAAGAGAAAAGTACCTCCCATAAAGGGATGAGTTCATAAGTTAATAACTTATATATGAGTGCACTTTAAAAAAATTTTGTATGTTGTAATTTGCTTTTACTCTATTCCAGCCCAAGGACGTGCTGTGGTTTACCAGGGGGGAATGTAGCACCCCGAGGACTCGGCTGCTACAGGGGTATTGCACCTCAGACCAGAGGTGTGGTATTCCACTCCCGGGTAAGGATGGAGTGTGGAACTGGGCTCAGTTAGCTGCATGCACTACACTCACCCCATTTCCGGGGGACAGATCAACGGTACTCCCACCAGATAGATGTGCAGGTACGACAGTTTCTGTCCCTGGCTGGAGTGTGGAGGGGGGAGGAACATCCCAGTGGTGTAGGAGCAGACAGGGGAGGGACTCTGGGCATAGGTAGGAGCCCATTGGGTGCTTGTCACCTGGGCTCGGGTGTCAGAGGGAGTATATAAGGTGGGCACCATCTTAGGACAGGGTCTTTTTGGTCTGCTTTGTGCAGAGAGGAGCTCAGCCAGAGAGGGCTGACAGGGAGCTGTGGCTCAGTCTGGGCCCAGCTCCAGAGCCAGGCCTGGAGAGGAGGCCTGAAGCAGAGAGAGAGAGAAAGGAGAAGAAGGAGGAACAGAAACACCAGCAGGGGCCCAGAGACGCAAGAGAAGAGGGAACCCTGAGATCCCACGAGTTAACGGGTGAAGGGTTGGCTGTCACGCTGTCTCTGTATACTGGAGGTAGGGGGCCTAAGCTGACCCTAAGCTGGGGCCCTGACTAATCCCTCAACCTGGAGGTACTGTTAAAGGTACAGAGGTCCAGGCCGCCAGCGTAACCCCTACCTCCTGAGGATCCCTGCACCTAAGTAATCTAGTCCTGAGAAGGACCCCGATCACAACAAAAGAGGACAAGTAATAATATGCCCACACACAGTACTTAGACGAACGAGACAGTACAAGGGAAAAACCAAAACCACCTTGCATACAAAAACTACACAACTACAACAGAGGGAACTCCAATGGGAAAGGAGATAAATGATAAAGCGAGGAAGGGAAAAAGACTCCAAATACACTTATCTCAGAAACTCCAAATACCACGATCCGCTCTGTAAGTCTGTATGAAATGCTGTGTAATCGTGACGATCTTCGTGGCGACACACCCGTGACAGTACCCCCCCTTCTACGAGGGGCCTCCGGACCCTCAGGGCCAGGTTTATCCGGGTGAGTCGTGTGGAAGGCCCGAACTAATCGGTCTGCGTTAATATCCGACGCAGGAACCCACATCCTCTCCTCAGGACCATACCCTTTCCAATGAACCAGGTACTGAAGGGACCGGCGATTAAAACGTGAATCGATGACCCTTGATACCTGGAACTCCAAGTTACCATTGACCACCACTGGAGGGGGAGGTAAAGGTGACGGTACCACCGGCGCCACATACCTCTTAAGCAACGATCTGTGGAACACGTTGTGAATTTTAAACGTAGGGGGGAGGTCAAGACGGAATGCCACCGGATTAATAATAGAACTGATTCTGTACGGCCCGATGAACCTGGGACCCAGTTTCCAGGAGGGAACCTTAAGTTTAATATTCCTGGTAGACAACCATACCCGATCGTTCACACTTAGGTCCGGACCAGACACTCTCCTCCTATCAGCCATACGTTTGTATCGGTTCCCCATAGTATTCAGATTCTTCAGCACCCCTCTCCATACTGAAGCGAGTGATGAGGAAAATCGTTCCTCCTCAGGAACCCCCGAAGAGCCCCCCCTACTGAAAGTACAAAACTGGGGGTGAAAACCATATGCCCCAAAAAACGGGGACTTACCAGTGGACTCGCTCCGCCTATTATTAAGAGCAAACTCTGCCAGAGGTAAGAAAGAAGCCCAGTCCTCCTGGTTCTCTGACACAAAACACCGGAGATATGTCTCCAAGCTCTGGTTCATACGTTCCGTCTGACCATTGGTCTGAGGGTGAAAAGCCGATGAGAATGACAAATGCATCCCTCGCCGTGCACAAAACGCCTTCCAGAACTTGGACACAAACTGAGACCCCCGATCAGACACCACATCGGAGGGTACCCCGTGAAGCCTCACAATCTCCCCAATGAACACCTGCGCAAGAGTTTTAGCATTAGGGAGAGCCGGAAGAGCGATAAAATGTGCCATCTTGCTGAACCTGTCCACTACAACGAGTATGACCGTTTTACCCGAAGACGGAGGGAGGTCCGTAATAAAGTCCATAGACAGATGAGTCCAAGGACGCTCCGGGATCTTCAAAGGTAAGAGGGCCCCAGACGGACGGGTATGTGAGGTCTTAGAGCGCGCACAAACCCCACAGGACGCGACAAAAGTTACCACCTCCTTATGTAAGTTAGGCCACCAAAACCGACGCGAGAGGAGATCCACAGTTGCTTTACTCCCCGGGTGTCCTGCCAAAACTGAGTTATGGTGTGCCTCGATCACCTTTTGTCGCAACTGATCTGGAACAAACAGTCTCCCCGGAGGTCCAACAGGGGCGTCCCCCTGAGCCTCCAATACCTCCTCCTCCAGCTCAGAGCATACTGCCGAAACCACCACCCCCTCCTGAAGGATAGGAATCGGGTCGTCCGTATTCCCGGCCCCAGGGAAACTGCGAGATAAGGCATCCGCCTTTACATTTTTTGACCCAGGACGATATGTAACGACAAAATTAAACCTGGTAAAAAACAATGACCACCTCGCTTGTCTGGGATTCAGACGTTTCGCGGACTCCAGATATAGCAGGTTCTTGTGATCGGTGATGACGGTGACCGGATGGACTGCCCCCTCCAAAAAATGGCGCCACTCCTCAAAATCTAACTTAATGGCCAAGAGTTCCCTATTGCCGACATCGTAATTCCTCTCAGCGGACGACAATTTTTTAGAGAAAAAGGCGCACGGATGCCACTTACCAGGGGACGAACCTTGTGACAATACTGCTCCCACCCCTACCTCGGAAGCGTCTACCTCTACAATGAATGGCTGTGACGCATCAGGTTGAATGAGTATGGGTGCCGAGGCAAAACATTTTTTCAAGCAGGAGAATGCTTGACAAGCCTTGTCAGACCACCTAGAAAAATCCGTCCCCTTTTTAGTCATGTCTGTGAGAGGCTTAACCATGGACGAGAAATTACGAATGAACTTCCGGTAATAATTAGCAAACCCCAGGAAACGTTGTAGTGCCTTAAGATTCTCTGGCCGATCCCACTCAAGAACTGCCCGCACTTTCCCAGGGTCCATACGAAAACCGGACGCTGAAACCAGGAAGCCTAAAAACTGGAGTTCCTGTACGGCGAACACACACTTTTCCCATTTGGCATACAGTTTATTATCCCGCAAGATCTGTAACACCTGCCTAACGTGCTCCTGATGAGACACCAGATCCGGCGAGTAAATTAAGATATCATCCAGATATATGACAACAAACTGTCCCACCAGGCGGCGAAAAATGTCATTAACAAAGTGTTGGAACACCGCCGGGGCATTAGTCAGACCGAATGGCATGACAAGGTTCTCATAATGCCCCTCCGGAGTGTTAAACGCCGTCTTCCACTCATCCCCCTCCTTCATCCTAATCAGATTGTACGCCCCCCTGAGATCCAACTTAGAGAACCATTTGGCGCCCACGATCTGATTAAAGAGATCGGGAATAAGTGGGAGTGGATACGGATCTCGGACCGTAATCCGATTAAGTTCACGGAAATCCAGGCAAGGGCGTAGGCCTCCATCTTTCTTCTTAACAAAGAAGAACCCCGCAGCCACCGGTGAAGATGAAGGTCTAATATGCCCCTTAGCCAGACTTTCTGAAATATAATCCTTCATGGCCTGCCTCTCAGGACCAGAAAGGTTATACAGCCTAGCTTTAGGTAACTTGGCCTCAGGGAGCAATTTTACAGAACAGTCATACTCGCGATGAGGAGGTAGTTCCTGACACCCTTTCTCCGAGAATACATCCTCAAAGTCCGCCAGAAATGGAGGTAAGACCCAAGGAGTAACCGCACCGATGACCGTGTTCATGCAGTTTTTATTACAGAATTTACTCCATTGGCTTATCTCTCTGGTTTGCCAATTAATAACCGGGTTATGCTTAGTTAACCAAGGAAGGCCCAACACTATAGGAGTGGGAAGACCCTCCAACACGTAGCAAGACAACAGTTCTTTATGTATCGCCCCCACTTGAAGTTTTACGTCATGCACAGCTTGCAAAAAACTTCCCTGACCGAGAGGCATGGCATCGATCGAGAATATGGGGATGGGTTTAGCCAACTCACTCAATCGCATACCTTGAACCCGGGCAAACCGAGCATCAACCAGATTAGCCCCGGCCCCACTATCCAGAAGAACAGATATCCTCTCAGTTCTCGTACCCACCACCACCTCCGCCGGTACGAGAAACTGAGACGAACCTAGGGACGAAATACCTACTCCCAGATTGCCGTCCACCACACAACCTGGGATCAACAGTTTTCCGACGACTCTTCACTCTGCAAGGGACGGGATGGACACCCCCCAATAAAATGTCCCTTTCTCCCGCAGAAGAAACACCTTCCTGTCTTATGGCGCACCACCGGTCCCCTCCCCCGAAATGATGTCCCTCCTAATTGCATAGGCTCCTCTGGACTGACCAGGGGAACCACCATATGAGGGGACCTTGTAGGAGGTGGAGTCATCACAGGGGGTCGAGTTATCCCGCACCTCTCCCGAAGCCGTCTGTCAACGCGAATAGCCAGGGCCATAGCGGCTTCCAGTGACGCGGGAGAGTCATACTGTGCCAACACATCCTGTAATTTGTCGGATAAACCTTGACAAAACTGGCTCCTAAGAGCCGGGTCATTCCACTGGGTGTCCGTGGCCCACCTACGGAACTCCGAACAGAATTCCTCCGCCGGACGATCTCCCTGCTGGATCCTACGTAACTTAGACTCAGCAAGGGAGATCCGATCTGGGTCATCATATACGAGTCCCAGAGCAGCGAAAAACCTATCCACTGACTGGAGAGCCGGGGAGCCCGGGGGAAGAGAGAACGCCCAAGATTGTGGGTCCCCTTGTAGGAGCGAGATGACAATTCCCACCCTTTGTTCTTCACTCCCCGATGACCGAGGCCGCAGCCGAAAGTACAATTTGCATGCCTCCCGGAAAACAAAAAACTTGTCCGGCCCCCCAGTGAACCTGTCAGGGAGAGCTACTTTAGGTTCTGGTCCGGCTTGCTCCTGAGGATGCAAAACCTTGGACCTAACGTCCGCCAGCTCCATGGACAAACTCTGCAACTGCCGAGCTAGACCGGCTACTGGATCCATGGTAGCTGGAGAAAAACTAAGTGGGTCGGTGAAAATGTCACGCTGTCTCTGTATACTGGAGGTAGGGGGCCTAAGCTGACCCTAAGCTGGGGCCCTGACTAATCCCTCAACCTGGAGGTACTGTTAAAGGTACAGAGGTCCAGGCCGCCAGCGTAACCCCTACCTCCTGAGGATCCCTGCACCTAAGTAATCTAGTCCTGAGAAGGACCCCGATCACAACAAAAGAGGACAAGTAATAATATGCCCACACACAGTACTTAGACGAACGAGACAGTACAAGCGAAAAACCAAAACCACCTTGCATACAAAAACTACACAACTACAACAGAGGGAACTCCAACGGGAAAGGAGATAAATGATAAAGCGAGGAAGGGAAAAAGACTCCAAATACACTTATCTCAGAAACTCCAAATACCACGATCCGCTCTGTAAGTCTGTATGAAATGCTGTGTAATCGTGAAGATCTTCGTGGCGACACACCCGTGACATTGGCAGAACAGGGTACCGGATCCCAAACTGGTGGAGGCCAATTATCCTCAGCCAGGAACCGGAGGTCGTGGACAAGTTTTGGCGCGACCCCTCGCCATATCCACCAGGAAGGCATACCACGTATAGGGTCAGGGAAGCCGGGAGAGGTTTCACCACCAGAAGGCCCGAGGGAGCTGGACAAAGGTGGATCCCTGGTGGGGATGGCCAGTAGGAAGGAAGAGAGGGGAGCTCAGGACCACGCTATGGAACTGCCTGGGAGTTGGCCGAGTCCCGCACCTGGTGGACGCAACACGGCTCGGGTGGTCACTCTTGGCCGAAGTGATCTGAACACCAACTGTGAGTAAAGCTGTGAAAACTGCAATGCACGTCTCTGAGCTTCCTTGTCACACCACTACCACTATCATCTTTTCCTGCTTCATCAGCTGCCCTGAGGCTATACCCCTCCCGTTGGGGGTTATACCATCCACGCTGCACATCCGTACCACCGGCCTCAGCGGACTGCCCTGCAGCGGCGGCTTCATAGCCGCATTCAACGGGTGGCGTAGTCGGACACTAATACCATCATATCAATAACGCCACTTAGTTTGACACCCTGGGCACGGACCGGGTCACCGCCACAAGGACTACTACCCCTATCGGATCCGGCTCCGGGTATTCCCCGCGTGCGCAACGCTACACAACATGGCCCAGGGGGCGCGTCAGCAGCATTCACAGAAACAGAGTGAGCTCTGCTGAATGCAGCTCTGCTTACTTGCGCGACAAATTTCTGGCCACCCAGTCACTTTCTAGAGCCAGGGAGTGAGGGAGAAGCTGACAAGACATCACAGGAAGCAGGAGATTCTCAGCCAGAGATCAGACCAGAAGAGCAGCTCAGGTTACAGCAGGATTTGACAAAGCAAGTTATTTAAAGAAGTGCTTATTAGTGTTGCACAAGCGTGCTTGGTTAACCCTTTCACTGAGCACACTCGGGTGTTGCCTCTATAGTCTCTGCTCTGGTAATCTGGATTGCCAGTGTTAAGTCTTGTACTGCCTGGTGAGGAGTGGAGGATTTGGTGTTCGGTAGAGGCATTTAAGGAGAATTGTTCTGTGGCTGTTGCTTGGTGTTTTGGCTGTGTGCATAGTCCCTTCCTCTTCTTTTTTGGTTTTTCTTCCTAATCCCTTTGGTGTTTTCCTTCTGTTGTCTGTGAGTGCATGTTTTGTATGTTTGGTATTTTCATTTATCCCTGGATGTCCTTTCCTTGTTTGAGTGGTTTGCTTATTTACATGCACTATTCCTCCCCACTTCCCTGGTTGGTGGAGGAGACATGCAAGGTCTGATTCAGGAGAACAGCAAGGTATGTGGCCCCACCATCTTCACCATCAGAAGTAACCTGGGAGCAGGAATAGCTATGGTGCCCCTAGCATTAGGGACACGGTAGGAGCCCCTGGTCTTGGGTTATCAGACAACAGTATCGTTACAGTAACACAGGCCCATTCTATTTTTTGATCCATCATGTATCCTATTTCTGCTCTGGGGGGCAACTATAGCAGCTCAGTCTAGAGGTGGCAGATCTTCGCTCTGTTGTTTTGCAGTAACCGAACAAGTTCGATTTGGGGACTGCGACTCCCAAACAAACCCTGGTGGAGCCCAAGATCACTTTGCCTGACAGATTCTCTGGGGGGCATGATAAGTTTGTTGTCTTCAGGGAAGTCTGTAAATTATACTTTAAGTTGCGGTCCCACTCCTTTGGTACTGAGGAGCAACGGGTGGGAATCATAATTTCGTTCCTCCAGTGTGATACCCAAACCTGAGCATTTTCTGTTTCGATGACTCTCAGTGGCTATGGATCGTTGAGGATTTTTTTCTGGCGCTAGGTCACATATACGATGACCCCGACCATGTCTCCATGGCCGAGTCCACACTACGTCAACTTCGGCAGGGAGACCGACCGGCGGAGGAGTATTGCTCTGAGTTTCGGAGGTGGTCCACCGATACTAAGTGGAATAACTCTGTAGCCAGTTAAGTTAAGGGTTAACGGTAAGGGTAAAGGATACCTTTGCCCTGCATGAGACTTCAGTCTCCCTGGAGGCGGCCATGTCTCTGGCCATCTGGGTGGATCGCCATCTTCATCAGAGATATAAGGAGACACTCCTATTTGCGGGGGGCCCGGAGTCAAGGGAACCTGGGTCTGAGGCTGCCATGGAACCCATGCAGTTGGGTGGGGCAGCACATTCTGTGGGTGCAGTGGTAGTTCGGCGTAAAGGGGAGTGTGCTTTTTCTGTGGTGGAAAGGGTCATTTTGTGGGTGGGTGTCCCTCCATATCCCCATAAACAGCAGCCAGAAAACTAAAGAGCCCAGGTTGGAGGTTGGCAATCCGGGTGTACTTATTTCCTCCATTGGTAGATCTCAATTTCTCTACCAGCCGAGATCTATCACGGCAAAAATAAGGTGGTCATTTCTGTCTTTCTGGACAGTGAGGCGGGGTTTAATTTGATCAATGCCAGGTTCGTCCAGACCAAGGACCACAAACCACAAGTATTATCTAAATCAATACCAATTATAACAATTACTCTGCACCCTTGAGCCAGGGGTATTTTACTCAGGTCGTTTGGATGTTGAATCTACAGGTAGGGGCCATGCACTCCAAATTTATGGACTGTTATGTGCTAGAGGATTTGCCCTCTCCTGTGGCTCTAGGATTACCCTGGCTTATGCTACACAACCCTGTGGTAAACTGGCAGACTCGGGAGGTGGTTAAATGGAGAAAGTATTTCCAAGAGCACTGCTTGGGCACTCGGCTAGATAGGGGGGTTAGAGAATTTCTGCTGGAATACCTGTCTAATTTCGGGAATGTGTTTTCAGAACAGGGGTATTAGGAACTCCCTCCACATCGTCCTTATGTTTGCGCCGTTAACCTTATTCCTGGGGCTAAGCTGTCAAAAAGCAGGTTATACAACATCTCTGGTCCAAAGAGGCAGGCCATGAAGGACTATATCGCTGAAAGTCTAGCATAGGGTCATACAAGACCTTCTTCATCTCCAGGGTTATTCTTTGCCAAGAAAAAAGACGGGGGGTTATGCCCTTGCTTAGATTTTCGGTCCGGGATCCATATCCTCTCCCTCTCATCCCGGACCTCTTTAATCAGATTGTGGGACCCAAATGTTTTTGTAAACTAGTCCTCGTGGGGGCTTATAATCTCATTCACATCAAGGAGGGGAATGAGTGGAAGACAGCCTTCAATACCCCTCTGAGGGACGCTATGAGAACCTCGTAATGCCATTTGGGTTGACTAATGCTCTCACGGTCTTTCAACACTTTGTAAATTACATCTTTAGTCACCAAGCAGGCTTGTTGTGATCTACTTTGATGACATTTTAATTAATTCACCTGACGTCGAGTCACATCAGTTACATGTCAGGCATGTCCTGCAGATACTCAGGGACAATAACTTATTTGTCAAATCAGAGAAATGCATGTTCTTGGTTCAGGAGATCCCTTTTCTGGGTTATTTTATTATCATCCACCGGCTTTCGCATGGATCCAGCGAAAGTCCAGACGGAACTGGATTAGGATCGTTCTGAGGACCTAAAAGACTTACAAAGTTTCATGGGTTTCACCAACTACTACTGAAAATTTATCAACGGTTTTTCAGTGGTGGCCAAACCTTTGACAGATATGACCAGAAAAGGGATGGACTTTTCCAATTGGTCCAGTCCGGTCCGGTCGGCTTTTGATGCTTTGAAAAAATTTTTGCATCTGCGCCAATCATTATACAGCCTGAAGTCACTCAGCCATTTATTGTTGAAGTTGATGCGTCTGAAGTGGGAGTGGTGGGCTGTGTTGTCACAGGGTATAACCTCTCCCCATCTGCCACACACCTTTTATCTCCAACCTCCTCATTCGGCCTTTCACAGCTTTCGAACTTTCCTACGCACGGAGTGCATGACTTTACTAACTCCCCTCTCCCATTCTCTGACCACAACCTTCTTTGCTCCTCTGTCAAGAACTCTCAATCCACTCAGGACACACCCAGTTACCACACATAGAAATATACATGCCATTAACACCCAGAAACTTATGAAGAATCTACAGTCATCACTGGCCCCAATCTCCTCCCTCTCATGTCAAGATTCTGCACTGAAGCACTATAATGAAACGCTAAAAGTGCCCTGGATGAAGCTGCACCTCCTACATGTAAAACAACTCAGCACAGACGGCAACAACCCTGGCACCCACTACAAACATGTTTTCTCCAGCGTGCTCAAGGTGCGCCGAAATTCTGTGGAGAAAATCCAATCTGGCCGAATATTTTATCCATTATAAGTGTATGCTTAAAGGGGTTGTCCGGTCAAAAGTGATAAGTCTGCAGTCACTCTGTGTGACTGCAGACTT
The DNA here is from genome assembly GCF_046119375.1 of Phyllobates terribilis. NCBI lineage: Eukaryota > Metazoa > Chordata > Amphibia > Anura > Dendrobatidae > Phyllobates > Phyllobates terribilis. The sequence goes on from NW_027362771.1 coordinate 109,214,420, forward strand.
ATAAATCCTCCCAGCACATGCACGGAAGAAGAAGTGATCAGGCTCCTTGCATATTCTCGCCCTACTACTTACAATAGTGACACTATTCCTTCACATCTCCTCCAGTCCCTTTCCCTGGCTGTCATCACTCACCTAACTAAAATATTTAATCTCGCTCTCGCTCTCTTATCTGTAATCGTTCCCTCCTCCTTTAAACACTCCAGCATACATCCATTACTTAAAAAATCATCCCTCGACCAAAACTGTGCTGCTAACTACAGACCTGTGTCTAATCTTCCTTTCATCTCTAAACTCCTGGAACGCTTGGTCCACTCCCGTTTAATTAGCTGACTCTCAGATAACTCTCTTCTTGACCCTCTACAATCTGGTTTCTGCTGTTTACACTCCACTGAAACTGCCCTCACTAAAGTCTCCAATGATCTACTAACAGCCAAATATAATGGTCATTACTCTCTGTTGATTCTCCTGGATCTTTCTGCAGCATTCAACACTGTGGATCACCAGCTCCTCTTCACTATGCTCCGCTCTTTTGGCCTTGAGGACACCGGTTCTCTCCTGGTTCTCCTACCTCTCTGACCAATCTTTCACTGTATATTTTGCTGGCTCCTCTTCCTCTCCTTTTCCCCTTACTGTTGGGGCTCCCCAAGGATCAGTCCTACGTCCCCTGCTCTTCTCCTTGTACACCGCCCCTATTGGACAAACAATCAATAGATTTGGTTTTCAGTACTACCTCTACGCTGATGACACCCAGTTATACACATCATCTCCTGCCATCAGCCTTGCATTATTACAAAATACTAGTGATTGTCTTTCCGTTGTCTCTAACATTATGTCCTCTATCTGAAACTGAACTCGTCAAAAACTGAACTCCTTGTGTTTCCTCCCTCCACTAATGTACCTATGCCTGATATTGCCATTTACGTGTGTGGCTCCACCATTACTCCCCAGCAACAAGTCAGCTGTCTTGGGGTCATACTTGATTCAAATCTTTCATTCACTCTCTACATCCTATGACTTTCTCTCTCGTGTCATCTACATCTCAAAAACATTTCTAGAATTCAACCTTTTCTTACCTGTGACTCTGAAAAAAACTCTTACTGTTGTTCTTATTCATTCCCAGGACACTTTGATTAATCCCCAATACCCACAGGTTTAAGCGTGCTCTAAAAACACATTTATTAAGATTGGCCTATCGCAGGCCCGGCGTCAGCACCCGGCGCACCCAGGCAAGTGCCGGGGCCCTGAGCAGGCGGGGGGGGGCCCACTCGCCGTCAGGCACCCCGCCGCGCTACGGGACCCTTGAGCGGAGGAGAGCGGTGTCAGCGCCCGCTGACCCCCGCTTGGTCAGGGCACCGGCAGCGGCACAATACTTACCCTTCCCCGTGCCTCCGCAGCAGCTCTGGTCTCTTCCGCGTCCTCTCACTGTGACGTCTCAGGTCATAGGGCATGGTGACGTCTTTCCACCGCGCCCTCTCCTGAGCCGTCACAGCACAGAGCAGGAAGACGCTGGCGACGCTGGAGTCCAAAGCTGAGCAGCGGCAGCAGGCGAGAAGTGAGGTGAAGCATTTGATTTTTATTTTTTTTTTAATGTATGTAGGCATGGGGCATTATAAGGTGGGTGGGGGTTGACATCCTGCAGGGGGCAATATAAGGGGGGGTGACATCCTGCATGGGGCATTATATGAGGGGGGGAAGTGACATCCTGCAGGGGGCATTATAAGGGGGGGGGTGACATCCTGCATGGGGCATTATAAGGGGGGGGTGACATCCTGCATGGGGCACTATAAGGGGGGGGGTGACATCCTGCATGGTGCATTATAAGGGAGGGGGGGGGCAACATCCTGCATGGGGCATTATAAGGCGGGGGGGTTCTGAGCTATTGTGGAATTTACAATAGTATTTGATTTTATATATATTTCTCTGCGGTATCTGTGCATCATGAATTGTGGTATGTGTTAAAGGGGCCCACTGAGAGTCTTTCGCCCATGGCCCACAAAAACCTGGAGCCAGCCCTGGCCAATCGCCTCTCCACACTTATCTAATTATATATAATAGAGGTTCCAGAGAATCATCCCTAGTTTTTGGTAAAGGGGACTATGCCCTATATCATAAAAATGAACTCAATTTGAACATTTAACAAGAACGGAGAACACTGAGTTTGAAAATATTAAAAAAATCCAAATTTTATTTAATACATAGTTAAAACAATTATTGCATATGACTCGCCCCCTGGGCCGTGGGGCACCCAGGACCGGGCTTCTGTGCGATGCTGGGGGTAGTAGTGGCAACCCGATCCCGTGGCTCAGGGTGGTCAGACCAAATGGCGGCAGTCTATTTATCAGTATTTTGGAATGTCCAACTACGCCACCCATGGATTGCGGTCAGGGATGACTGCCGCTGCAAGGCAGACCACTGAGGCTGATGTTGGTGTGCAGCACAGGGATAGGATAACTCCCCACGGGAAGAGTGTAACCTCAGGGCAATGTAGGTTGATGCTGGGGGTGATGGTGCAGGCGCAGCATAAATCACACAGAGTCTTATGGTGCAGTTCAGGCCTTTTACTCACAGTTGATATCCAAGTCACTTCTGTCAGCAATGACTGCCCAAGCCGTGCTGCGTCCACCAGGTGAGGGGCTCCGTCAACCCCCAGGCAGTTCAAGAGTATGGCACAGGACCCCCTTCTATCCTTTCTCTGGCCTCTCGTGCCCCACCAGTGACCACGCTTCTGTCCAGCTGCCTCGGGCCTTCTCTGGTAAAACTTGGCGCCAGTTTCCCTGACCCTATGTGGTGCCTTCCTAGCGGGTGTAGCAGGGGGTCGCACCAATAGATGATCATGACCTCCGGTTTTTGGCTGAGGGATGATTTACCTCCACCAACTTGGGAATCCGGTACCCTTCTGCGGCCTGACCCTTCACCCGATATAACGCAGGCTTGCAACGGTTCCTGTCCGTTCTGCTCTCTTAGGGTCCCTTCTGCCTTCCTGTTTCTGGAGCCCTTCCACTCCTCTGTCTCTTCTCCTTCCTTCCTTCTCCTTCTCCTCTTCTCCTCTCTGGCCCCGGCCTTCTCCCTAGGCCTGCCTCGTGGAGCTGAGCTCAGGCTGAGCCGCAGCTCCCTGTCATTTCTCTCTGGCTGAACTTCTTCTCTCTCTACTCACTGACTAAAGATGGCTCCCACCTTTTATCTGCTTCTCTGTGTCTGAGCTCAGGTGACCTGCACCCAATGAGCTCCTTCCTATGCTCCAGAAACCGTCCCCTACTGCTCCTACATCACTGGGTTCTCTCCCCCCTCCCCACTCCAGCCAGGGACATGGTCAGTTGTGCCTGCAATTATATGGGAGCACCGTCGAGCTGTTCCCCGGAAATGGGAAGTGTGTATGTGTATGTATGCAGCTAACTGAGCCCTGGTCCACACTCCATCCTTACCTGGGAGTGGAATATCACACCTCTGGCTGAGGTGCAATACCCCTGTAGCAACCGAACCCTCGGGGCGCTACACATACTTGATTACAGATATATAGAACATGAAGCAAGACAGTGCAGACACCCAGTGTATTAGCTAGGAGTAGAATCTACCCAGTAAGTAATTTAGGGTTGTAATATCATCCACCTTTAAATGAACAGAGAGCAATTTGGGGGGATGAAAAGTAAGCTATTAGGTGAGTCTCATATGTGTCGCTCTTAGGGCTGTAAGTGCTTGTAAAGCTGGTCTATATACAACCAAATAACACACCCCAGGCGTAAGGGCTCCAAACCATTCAAGCAATGACTGCCTATGTAGTACAGGCACAACTTGTGCTTAACAACGCAAATAGAGAAAGTCATACATCAAATACAGCTTATTAAGTCCCGAAAGTACATGCAAGTGCATACAACTCCACTGGCCATAATGTGTCTGGCGATAGAATAATTATTTACCCATTGTTAGGCACTGCAGCAGACCTCCAGCCCAGGACCCCGAACGCGCGCTTTCTGTCGTATGCTTCCTCAGGGGGCATTGCTAACGTGTTATCGGTCCCTTTTTAGCTTCCAGAACCTTCTGATCACATGATTGGAATGGTCCAATCACAATGCTGTATATGGCGCATGCACATTCCCATACCGCAAGTCACGGCTGCCCGATCCCCCATCAATCCCCGCAGCAGTCACGTGGTGCAGCCGGCGCCAGGTAGGGAATTTCTGACAGGGGCCTGGGAGCGGCGAGTCGCCGGCATGGAAGGCGCATGCGCACATGTGAAACAGGCATAATGCCTGCAGTGCCATCGGCCACATAGTTTAAAGGGGGCATTAACCATAGATGTAGGTTGTAATCCCACTATAAAGTGCATGTGTACTGGCAGTGTAAACTCACTGTATGTGCCCTATACATACAGTATGAGTCATAGATATTAGGACAAGTATTTAAACATTTAGAGGCACATTTCCCCATTATCCAAGCTAATTAGACCAATATTCTGATACTACATCATGATATAATTTAGAAATGACAGAAAAAAAGTTCACAACTTGAATTGCACAAAACATATAGGGATCACTTTTTATCCTGTAGTCCTGATCAAGTATGGATTTCTGTCACAAGTAATATGGGACCAGGGACGACACAGTCCATATGAGGCAACCCGAATCTTGGCATACGGTAAGAATAAACATCCAATTGTAATAGAGAGTGATCTTGAAATATAAGAAAAAGGTAATTAGAGAAGATGCAAGTATGATGGTTAAAAACAATTCAAAGATAACAAAAAAGTAGGACCAACATATCATTAAAAATCCACTTGGGGGGGACAGAAGAGATGAGACACATTTTACAGACCATGCGGTACCATTGTTCCCAATATGGTGATCTGCCGGCATTCCTTTTGCGCCAAAAGGCGCTTTATATTGCCCCTCTAATGCCACACTGTATGTGCTCAATACCTCGGACCATAAAAGACTTGGGATTACATTGATAATATTTCTTATAATGGCGGGGTATTGTTTTTAATTGTGAGTCATCCATCGTTATTTCGGCTGCAATAATATCACGAATATGTTCTTGTGTGCGGACTTTTAATTGACGTGATGTCAGTCCAATGTATACTTTAGGGCAATTACATATGGCATAGTAAATTACCTGTGTGGTATTGTAGGTAATGTATTGTTTTATCTTATACACCTTGCTTCCGTCAACCGTAGAAAATGTCGTTGTTCGAGATATGTTTTTACATGAGACGCAGTCGCCGCATGGGAAACATCCAGGCGGTGGTTCACGGGTCCCGAATGGGTTAGATTGAATAGGGATGTAGTGGCTTTGGGTCAATAAATCTTTCAGATTCCTGCTCCTTCTGGGTGTCAATAAGGGATGTTCTGAAATATATTGAGATAGAGCAGGTTCAGTCTTCAAGATGTTCCAGTGCTTCCTCAAACATTCCCTCATGGTATCCCACTCTCCATTAAATGTGGAAATAAAGCAGACAACTTCCTGGATGTCCCAGTTCTTAGGAGGGGGGCATAAAAGTCTCTCCCTCCCACTCCTTTTGGCCCTAGTATACGCCCGCTTTATACATCTATTACTGTATCCCCGTGCCTGGAATCTCTCTCTCAAATCTTCTGATCGGGCTTCAAAGCCCGAATCAGAAGAGCAGATACGTCTAATTCTTATAAGTTGCCCTACCGGATTGCCCTGGATAGTGGAATTTGGATGGCCCGAGTTGGCATGGAGCAAAGAGTTCACTGAAGTGGACTTACGATGGATATCAGTCTATAATTGTAAATGTGAATCCACGCTTATCTATAAGTCCAAGAAGTCAACCTCAGTCCTACTACATGCATAGGTTAATTTGATGTTGAACCTATTTACCGTATTTTTCGAACCATAAGAACCACTCTTTTCCCCAATTTTTGGGAGGAAAATGGGGGGTGCGTCTTATGGTCCGAACGTTACCTGCAGTGGTGGTGAAGTGGGATCGCAGGGCCCTCGAGGAACGCGGTGGTGGTGGCGGCGGCGTCAGTGGCAGCAGAGGTGAGGCAGAGCGGCTGGGGCCGGGACCGCGACCTGTGCCTGGCCGGTGCTGAGGCTGGGGCCGGTGTCGGGCTTTGAGCGGCGTCGGGCGGCGAAGCAGTGCGGCCTGCGCAGGTTTCCGCTGTACAAGGCCATCTTCCTAGAGCTGTGATCTACAGGAAAATGCCCGCCTGAGCCGGAGCATGCGCAGGCCGGTAGCTCCGACGGCCATTTTCCTGTAGATCACAGCTCTAGGAAGATGACTGCGCACACCGGAAACCTAGGCAGGCCGCTCTGCTTCGCCACCTGATGCTGCTGACAGCCCGGCACCAGCCTCAGCCCGGTACAGGCCCCAGCCCCAGCCAGAGGCCTAGGCCCCAGCCAGAGACCTCGACCCGGTCCCCAGCCAGAGGCCTCGGCCCCAACCCCAGCCAAAGGCCTCAGCCCCAGCCACAGGCCCCAGCACAGGAACCGGCCAGGCTAAAGGCCTCAACCAGGCACAGGCCCCAGCCCAGTACAGGCTCCACAGAATCTTCTACTGCAGCCGCCGACTTCCTGAGGGACCCTGCCTCCTGTGACCCTCGCTCCACTGCCCCCCAGGTAAGATACCGTACCTATTCAGACTATAAGATGGACCCCCATCTCATAAAAAATATTTTCTTTCTATTTTCCACCCCAAAATTTGGGGTGCGTCTTATGGTCCGGTGCGTCTTATAGTCCGAAAAATACGATACATTAAGTTGTGCCATGAATTCTTGGAATAGGGCTTCAGTGCCCTGCCAGATGATAAGAACATCGTCTATGTAGCGGAGCCAGCATTGCACATGGTCGGCGGCCCGGGCGCCCTCCCCGCCAAAAATACCCCTCTCCCAGTACCCTAGAAAGAGGTTGGCGAACGAAGGCGCACAGGCCGCCTCCATGGCAGTGCCGCACCGCTGCAGATAGAATATATTTTTAAACACGAAAAAGTTGTGTGTCAAGATATATGTAAGTAATTCCAAGATGAGATCACAAATCTGATTATCCCAATTGCTATTGCTCAAGTAGAATCGACATGCCTCTATGCCGTCCTTGTGTCGAATACTCGTGTATAATGATTCAATGTCAGCTGTAGCTAATATCATGTCCTCCTCCACACTGACCCCATTGAGACGGGCCAGGACGTCCATCGTGTCATGAGCATACGAGGGCAGTATCTCCACCAGTGGTTTTAAGTAATGATCTATGAATTTACATATTGGTTCACACATGCTCCCTATGCCGGACACAATCGGACGTCCCAGTGGCTCAACGGCATTTTTATGGATCTTTGGCACAAAGTATATTGTGGGAATTTTAGGAAACTTGATCACTAAACCCTCAAACACTTTATTGGGGATCATGCCTTTTTCAAAGGCCTGGAACAGTATGACTTCCAATTCTGCTGATCACAATATCATCTAACAATATCATCGCTCTCTCGTGTCATCTACACCTCAAAAACATTTCTAGAATTCAACCTTTTCTTACCTTAGACTCGGAAAAAACTCTTACTGTTGCTCTTATTCATTCCCAGGACACTTTGATTAATCCCCAATACCCACAGTTTTAAGCGGGCCCTAAAAACACATTTATTAAGATTGGCCTATCGCCTCACCACACTTATCTAACTATCCCTGTTTTTCCCATACAAAATTTCCTTCCAAATCAGGACCCTCGTATCATCTGTTCACACACCCTCCATGCACTTAATAGCCCTCTGTGTCTGCACTTGTACACATACTGGTTGGCGACTGGTTCATTCAGCATTATGTGAATACCTTATTTAGTACATTGATAGCCATACAATACAAGCAATGGTTACCATCCACTTTTCCTGTCTCCCCTATTTCCTCATCGATTGTAAGCTTGCGAGCAGGGCCCTCACTCCTCCTGGTATCTGTTAATTTAATTTATGTGACTATTGTTATTCTGTATTGTATTTTATTGTCTGTACAATTCCCCTCTAAAATGTTAAGCGCTGCGGAATATGTTGGTGATATAGAAAAAAAAAATTATTATATTAGAGTGCGTCCAGGTGTCCAGTAAATGGTGTCCAGGTGCACGTTTTTCTAAGAAACTATCATATGCTGAGAAAAGTGATGACATTGGTAACAGGGAACTCTTAGCAATTAAGTGAGCTTTTAAGGAGTGTTGTCATTTTCTGGAAGGGGCATTACATTTAGTCATGGTAATCATTGATCATAAAAATCTATTGTATTTAGAATCTGCTAAGCGTCTGATGCCTAGATAGGCAAGGTGGTCTCTTTTCTTCACCAGATTCAACTTTTTCTTGGCGTATAGGCAATGGGATAAGAATGTAAACGCGGATGCCTTATCCCGTTGTTTTCCTGTGGGTGGAAATAACTGTGAACTGGTACCTATACTACACAAAGGAGTAGTTATTGCTGCTATAAGTTCTGACCTTGAGAAGGAGGTTATCAGAGAGATACTACCCCGGCTGCCTGACCTTTAGGTAAACTGTTCGTACCTGTGAATCTAGTCTTAAAGTTATAAGTGAACATTATGATTCAGTCTTAGCAGGACACCCTGGAAGTAAAGCCACCTCAGATCTCTTTACCCAGCGTTTTTGGTGGTCTGCGGCGCATCAGAATGTTTAGAAGTATGTCGCTGCCTGTAGTATGTGTGCATGTTCTAAGACCCCTCATACTCGTCCGTTTGGGTCTCTCCAAGCATTGTCGATTCACAGCAGACCTTGAACTCATTTATCAGTAGATTTCATTACTGATTTACCAGTATCTGCAGGTAATACAGTTATTTTGGTAATGGTGGTCAGGTTCAGCAAGATGTCTCATTTTATTGCACTATCTGCCTTATCCATCGCCAAGACCTTGACGCAAATTTTCAGCAAGGAAATCGCAAGATTACATGGGATTCCTACTAGTATTGTTTCTGACCGTGAGGCTGCAATTTATTTCCAAGTTTTGGAAAGCGTTTTGCACACGGTTGGGGATCCATCTGTCGTTTTCCTCAGCTTTTCATCCACAGTCTAATGGTAAAACTGAACGCGTTAACCAGAATCTTGAGACTTATCTTAGGTGTTTTGTGTCTGAGAATCAGGAGGATTGGGTTACTTATTTACCTGTAGCTGAATTTACTGTAAATAACCATTGTCATGAGTCTACTGGTAAGTCCCCGTTCTTCAGGGCCTATGGTTTTCAGCTTCAATTCAGCTCATTTAATAGGAATCGTTCCTCAGGAATACTTGAAGAGGAACAATTTTCATAATCTATTATGTCTGTGTGGCAAGGGGTTCTTAATAATATGAAGAACATGGGGTCCAAATATAAGACTGTGGCTGATCGGAGATGTGTGGTGGATCCGGACCTGTGGGTTGGTGAGTTGGTGTGGTTGTCCTCAAGGAACATTAAGTTGAAGGTTCCCTCTTGGAAACTGGGTCACAGGTTCATCGGTCCTTACAAGATTGTGGCCATCATCAATCCTGTAGCATTTCGCCTTGCCTTGCCACCTACTTTTAGGATTGTGTTTCACCGGCTCAAAAAATACGTTGCATCCTCTGAACCATCACAACAACCACCATCTACAGTCATGGTTGATGGGAATTTGGAGGTTCAGATAGCTAAGATCATGGATTCACACTTGGTTCATCGGTCTCTTCAGTATTTGGTACACTGGAAGGGTTACGTTCCTGAAGAGAGGATGTGGGTAGCAGCATCTGACGTTCATGCGGGTAGGTTGGTCCGATCCTTTTACAGGGCACATCCTGATAAACCCGGCCCTGAGGTTCCAGAGGTCCCTCTTAGAAGGGGGGAGTACTGTCACGGGTATACAACAACAGAGAGGAGCCAAAAGACTGCAGCGTCTGCGTTCACCTACTTCTGCATTGAATAGAAGCACTTATCCCTCTTGTTAAATGGTGCTGGTTTCTTTCAGCAGTGCAGGAGTTAAACTGCTCAGCTTTGAGTCTCTTTAGCTTCCTTCTTGGAAGTTCTCAGCTGTGCAGTATCAGTCTCTCCCCTCTCCTATATAGTCTCTGCTCTGGCAATCTGGAGAGCCAGTGTTAAGTCTTGTACTGCCTTGTGAGGAGTGGAGGATTTGGTGTTCGGTAGAAGTGTTTAAGGGTTGTTCTGTGACTGTTGCTTGGTGTTTTGGCTGTGTGCATAGTCCCTTCCTCTTCTATTTTTGTTTCCCTTCCTAATCCCTTCAGTGTTTTCCCTCTGCTGTCTGTGAGTGCATATTTTGTATTTTGTAGTAGCACTTAGTCCCTGGTTATCAGACAACAGTATCGTGACAAGAAGGTGTCCTTCTTGTGATTGATCCCACTTCTGTATGAGTTGTTTTTCAGTTTCATTAACTGAACAGAAAAACAGAATTTCTAACATGGATGTGAAGTGCACCTACCAAACTCTTACTTCCACTGTCTGTACTATGTTTTCTTACCATAGTAAATATTTAAACTATGAAATAGTTCCTTTGATAGGTTTGTTTGCTTACTTCTTTGTGCAAAAGGTTCTTGTAAAGCAGATAACAGGTGGATTGATTTCTTTTGGTTACTGCACAAGGTGTCCACAATCATAACAAATTGTTCTATGGAATTGTAATCTTGGTTTAGCCTCTATTGTGTACATGCTCAACAAGCACTTATGTGCCAACACAAAAACAAAATTTAAATAACATTTTTCCATGACTATACTACTATTTTAATACCATAGACATCCAATGATGCTGTTTGCAGCTCATGTTAGAGGGTTATTGATTTTTTTTAATTTTCTGGGACGCTATTACTTTTCTGAAGTAAAACTCGAGGGGCAATATTAGTATATGTGGGTGGGGACTCTGGGAAATTATTACTGTATGTAGGGTGACACATAGGACATTACTCACTGTATGTGGTGGGTGGGAATCAGGCATTATTACTGTATGTGTGGGGTTCATAGGGGGCATTATTATTGTATGTGAGTGTACTTAGGGGCAATATTACTGTATGTGGGCGGACTCAGGAGCATTATTACTGTATATGGGGGACACTGGGGCATTTTTACTGCATGCGGGGAACTCAGGATATTATTATTGAATGTGGGGTAACTCAGGTAACATTGTTACTTTACGTGCAGGAACTTGGGACATTATTACAGAATGTGGAAAGACTTAGGGAGTATTATTACTTTTGTTAAATGATATAGGGCATTATTAAATGAAAAGGGGAACTCCTGATAGGGACACTCAGGAAAAGGGGCAAACACGGTGTAATTACTTTCTAGGGGGTAAAATGTGATCACTAATACTTTCTAGAACAATCATAGAGGACATTATTGTTTCATAGGGGGCAATTTTATCATCTAGAGAGCACAAAGGGGGAATTCTACTATGTAAGGGGCACAGTAGTGGGTATTATTAAGTGGGACACTAAGAGGCACACTGTTACCATGTCACACAGTAGGTTCAGTATTAGGGACAAAAAATATGGCAAAAGCAGGATCGGCCTTATGGTACAGGGAGTTTTTGCTGATTGGGAATTGATGAAGGTGCTGGAAATGTGAGAAGTCAAATGTGTTTTTGTTGTAATCTCTGCAAAGATTTATACCTGATAAAACTTGTCATGTCGGTCTGGGCGAAATGGAAAACAGGCCTTTATGAGGGAACATCATATTGTTTCTTCTACTGTGATTATACTGTAGGGTGGCATAATGTACAGTAGCTGCATCCTTCTAGTCTTCATTCAGGTACACTGACAATTCGATGTTACATGAGGTATGGTCATTTCTCCAAAGTTTTCCAAGAGTTGTTTTTCAACAGGACAGGTGGCATTTTACTTGTGTTACTGTGAGAAGCCTGCATGGTCTAAACATGCTACCGTGATCTGCAGGGTCTCTGGACTTGTGTTCCATTGAGCACATCTGAGATGTTATTGGTTGACAATTGCAAAGGGAGCTGTCAGCAGTGTATCTTGTTGATTTTCATGCCCATGTGCATTCAGCATGACAGAACATTGCTATGACAACTATTAAAGGGGTATTCTCAAGTTGCCTCTTGAGCAGCACATAACTCTGCAGTCTCTTTAGTTGTCTTACTTCCTGGTTTTTATCAGGGTGGGCAATCATCCTTGAGTGACAGTTCTAGTGAATAGTAGAACTTCAGTATTCGTAGAACTATAAAGCTATGTGCCCACGTAGCAGATTTGATGCAGATTTACATGCGTTTTCGCATGCGTTTTTTCAAGCACTTTTCCAAGCGATTTTGAGCATCACTTGGAAAAGTGCTTGACAAGTTGGTCACACAATATAAATCCATGCAACCGGCATAGATTTATATAGTGTGACCAAGTAATAGTTAAAAAAAAGAATAAGAATGGTAAAAAATAAAAAAAAAAGATTATACTCACCTTCGATGTCCTCCCGGTGTTTTGTCCACGCCGTCCGGTCTCTTGCAATGCTCGTGGTGGTGTGAAGGACCTGCGGTGACGTCATTGAGTCATGTGATGGGTCGCAGCATGGGCATTGAAAGTGCGGAATTGCATTGGAGACCATGGGGGAAGGTTTAGCAAGCGTTTCCCAAGCGTTTACACTGCGGAAATTCCGCAGCATAAAAGCTTGGAAAACGCATCGTGGGCACACAGCCTGAAACTCAGCACAAGTTCTGCTATAACACATTCAGACATGATTGCTTTGTTATTAGTCTACACTGTTATCACTGTATTGGTCCATAGCGGTATCAAGGCATTTGAGCAAGCACATAGCGACAGTGAAACGAGATTAGGAGACCTACTCTGAAAGCTGCAGGCTTGTGATTTATGACAGCAACTATTCAGAAGATGAAAGGGAGGAGGAAGGTGAGTAAATAACTGCTGTATGGAAATCTATGGGCTAGAGAGCTAAGTGGGATGTTAAGGCTGCATGCCCCCTATGCGTTTTTCAAGCATTTTTGCCGCGGAATTTCCGCAGCGAAAACGCTTAAAAAACGCTTGGTGATACGTGGCCCATGATCCATTTCCGCATTATCATTGTGGAAAAATACGCAGCATGTCCATTAATTTTGCGGAGACGCAGCGTAATTGCCGCCATTGACTTGCATTGAATCGCATAATATCCGCATGAGCACATGTGCACATGCGGATATTAAGCGATTCAATGTGCGGATGGTACCCGGGTCTGGAGAAGAGGAGACTCTCCTCCAGACTTGGATACCATAGAACCTGTTAAAAAAAGAATTTAAAATAAAAAATAAAGATTATACTTACCTTCTGATGGCCCCCGGTCTCCTCAGCGATCCGGTCTGTTGTACGGCTCGCGGTGGTCTAAAAGGACCTTCCATGACCTCATTTAGTCATGTGACAGGTCACGCGACCGCTGATGTCGGCGGTCGCGTGACCTGTCACATGACTAAATGACGTCATGAAAGGTCCTTTCACACCACCGCGAGCCGTACAACAGACCAGACGCAGCGGAGAAAAGACCGAGGGCCATCAGAAGGTAAGTATAATCTTTATTTTTTATTTATTACCATTTTTATTCTTTTTAACTATTACTTGATCCATGCCAGTTGCATGGATTTATATAGTGTGACCACGTTGTCAAGCACGTTTCCAAGTGATGCTAAAATCGTTTGGAAAAGCGCTTGATAACCCGCTTGAAATGCATGCAAAACCACTTGACAAACGCTTCTACCTGGCAGGAAAAATGCATGTAAAATCCGCATGCGTTTTTCCTGCCAGGGAAATGCGGAAAAAATCTGCAGCATTTCTGCATCGTGGGCACTTAGCCTAAGAGTTAACCCTCTCCCAGAATGCAACTATTTCTCACTCTTGGCCAGGGTCTGGAGGCTAAGTTTTCATTGGGGAGAATGACAGTAGATAGTGTAAAAGCAATTCAATAGCAAACTTGCTTACTTTAATGCTAACTAATTACAGCAATTTAAGAACTTGAGAATATACCCTTATAACCTCAGTGATAACATGCCAATGCATGTCAGTGTGTGTATTTCTGCACTCATTTAATATTGAATAAATCAAGATGCTTTAAAAAATTTTGTTTCCATTGTTTCATAAATTGCATATTATTAACATGTTTATAGATGCTGTGATTTTCATAGTGCTAGAACTTTTGTTCTTGGTGTTGCAATTTCAATGTTGAGGTGTGTATGACTGTGTGTATAAATGTTATGTAATAAGGAACAATCTACAATTATAAAGAAGGAAATTACTTCATATTCAAATTAATAAATTAATGCGCATGAGGGTAGCGAAAGAATAATGTACGCACTTTATTTATATAGATATGTTGTCTGATATGTTATAAAGCAGAGGTCCCCAACCGCCGGTCCGCGGACCAGGACCGGGCCGTTGGGGTTTTTCAGCCGGTCCGCGGGGAGAGGGGGCCCCTCCAGCCTCCAGCAGGGCCGCCATCAGGGCATGACTGCCCTGACTCCAGTATGGGGCCCGGCCGGTAGGAGCCCCCTCGGAGCCCCCCTCTTGTGCGTCTCTCTCCTCATGGGGCCCCCGGCCGCATGCTAAGCGCCGGGTCCGGGACATCTTAGCGCTGCGCTGCTGCGGCAGCACCTTCATGATTCCCCTGACTTCCGGTCATGTGACGGCGCCGTCACATGGCCGGAAGTCAGGAGAACCTGGTGTCAGCGATTTGGACGAGCGCCAGGATTCTGCAGGGATCGCATGGGGGTAAGTATAACAAGTTTTATTTTTTTTTAAATACAATTAACTAGGAGTGGGGGGAATGGGAGATGCACATGGGGGGAGGGGAGAGATGAGAGATGCACATGGGGGAGGGGAGAGATGAGAGATCCACATGGGGGGAGGGGAGAGATGAGAGATGCACATGGGGGGAGGGGAGAGATGAGAGATGCACATGGGGGGAGGAGAGAGATGAGAGATGCACATGGGAGGGAGGGGAGAGATGAGAGATGCACGGGGGGGTGAGAGATGCACGGGGGGGTGAGAGATGCACGGGGGGGATGAGAGATGCACGGGGGGTGGATGAGAGATGCACGGGGGGGTGAGAGATGCACGGGGGGGATGAGAGATGCACGGGGGGTGGATGAGAGATGCACGGGGGGGTGAGAGATGCACGGGGGGATGAGAGATGCACGGAGGGGATGAGAGATGCACGGGGGGTGGATGAGAGATGCACGGAGGGGGATGAGAGATGCACGGAGGGGGATGAGAGATGCACGGGGGTGAGCTGCACATGGGGGGGTGAGAGATGCACATGGGGGGGTTATGTTTACATAACTTTGTTGCCTTATGAAGGGCGGGGGGGGCCCCCAAAAATTTCTTGCACAGGGGCCCACTACAGTCTGTGTCCGCCCCTGGGATGAAGTAAATGCAGCTGAACAGCAGCTGTCAGGACAGCTGCCCTGTCCTGCTGCAGGGCGTGATGGGGCCTCAGTGATGCGGCTCCTGGCACAGCACATTATGTGGGGCTCCTGGCATAGCTCCTGGCGGGGACCTGGTCTACACTATATGATAAGTATGCACTAAACTCCAAATCCCTCCATTACCCCGTCCCCATATGACTAAAGCCCCGCCCACCCCACCCCCTCCTTGCTGGGCCATGGAAAAATGATCTTGCTTCAAGCCGGTCCCTGGTGCAAAAAAGGTTGGGGACCACTGTTATAAAGCATAAGTTTTTATGTTTCCCTGAGTTCCTTTAGTATCTCCCTTATCGTCTTGTCTCTGTATTTAATAAAGAGAAGATGTCACTACTCCGGACACTTATGTTTAAGAAAATCTTTGTTTCTGATTTTTAAATTTCTAAATTCTGCTATACTGGTCTGAATAGTTATTGTTCTTGATTCTGAATTTTGTTTTGTTAGGCCTCATTTGAGATATAGATGCAACACTGTCTGTGTACGTACTATGATGGACAGACTGGCCACGGGTCTCCAGACCAGAGCTCGACAGCCACATGTATGCCTTAGGACAGTGGTCTCCAACCTTTTTTGCACCAGGGACCGGCTTGAAGCAAGATCATTTTTCCATGGCCCAGCAAGGAGGGGGTGGGGTGGGCGGGGCTTTGGTCATATGGGGGCGGGGTAATGGAGGGATTTGGAGTTTAGTGCATACTTATCATATAGTGTAGACCAGGTCCCCGCCAGGAGCTATGCCAGGAGCCCCACATAATGTGCTGTGCCAGGAGCCGCATCACTGAGGCCCCATCACGCCCTGCAGCAGGACAGGGCAGCTGTCCTGACAGCTGCTGTTCAGCTGCATTTACTTCATCCCAGGGGCGGACACAGACTGTAGTGGGCCCCTGTGCAAGAAATTTTTGGGGGCCCCCCCCCGCCCTTCATAAGGCAACAAAGTTATGTAAACATAACCCCCCCATGTGCATCTCTCACCCCCCCATGTGCAGCTCACCCCCGTGCATCTCTCATCCCCCCCGTGCATCTCTCATCCCCTCCGTGCATCTCTCATCCCCCTCCGTGCATCTCTCATCCCCTCCGTGCATCTCTCATCCCCCCCGTGCATCTCTCACCCCCCCGTGCATCTCTCATCCACCCCCCGTGCATCTCTCATCCCCCCCGTGCATCTCTCACCCCCCCGTGCATCTCTCATCCACCCCCCATGCATCTCTCATCCCCCCCGTGCATCTCTCACCCCCCCGTGCATCTCTCACCCCCCCGTGCATCTCTCATCTCTCCCCTCCCTCCCATGTGCATCTCTCATCTCTCCCCTCCCCCCATGTGCATCTCTCATCTCTCCCCTCCCCCCATGTGCATCTCTCATCTCTCCCCTCCCCCCATGTGGATCTCTCATCTCTCCCCTCCCCCATGTGCATCTCTCATCTCTCCCCTCTCCCCATGTGCATCTCCCATTCCCCCCACTCCTAGTTAATTGTATTTAAAAAAAAATAAAACTTGTTATACTTACCCCCATGCGATCCCTGCAGAATCCTGGCGCTCGTCCAAATCGCTGACACCAGGTTCTCCTGACTTCCGGCCATGTGACAGCGCCGTCACATGACCGGAAGTCAGGGGAATCATGAAGGTGCTGCCGCAGCAGCGCAGCGCTAAGATGTCCCGGACCCGGCGCTTAGCATGCGGCCGGGGGCCCCATGAGGAGAGAGACGCACAAGAGGGGGGCTCCGAGGGGGCTCCTACCGGCCGGGCCCCATACTGGAGTCAGGGTAGTCATGCCCTGATGGCGGCCCTGCTGGAGGCTGGAGGGGCCCCCTCTCCCCGCGGACCGGCTGAAAAACCCCAACGGCCCGGTCCTGGTCCGCGGACCGGCGGTTGGGGACCTCTGCCTTAGGAGGCTTTCAAGTTCAGGTCAGGAGTCCCAAGACTAGTCTGTGCATCACAGTATGTTCTTAGACATCTGAATGAGACCTTATTGTTAAATATAAATATGTTTACTTCATTACTAGATGGATGGAGTACATGTGAGCAGGGGTGTAACAATCTCGGTCGCAGAGGTCGCGACCGGGTCCATGCGGGTGGTGGGGCTCGCTGAAGCCAGTGCAAACTTCAATTGGGTGTGCGTCCTCGGATGCATATTTAGCTGAAATGTATTGAGGCTCAGGGGACCCGTGAGGTCCGTTCGCTGCAATACATACTGCCAGCCAATCAGAGACCAGCAGCTGATGTCGGCATGCACGTGACTGGGGGTGCGTGGTAGTGACATCATGCGCTCCCGTCACCGGCACGCTGAAGTCAGCAGGTTCAGAAGAGGAAGCAGTGTTACGGTGAGGTGAATATAATCTTTTTTTTTTCTATGCATTAAAGAATAGCGACAGAATGGGCAACATACGGTATATACTGTATATATGCCAGAATGGGAAACATATATACCAGGATGGGCCCAGGATGGGCCCAGGATGGGGAACATATATACCAGGTGGATATACGCACATATATACACACACACACACACACATACATATATATTATATATACAGTACAGACCAAAAGTTTTGACACACCTTCTCATTTAAAGATTTTTCTGTATTTTCATGACTTTGAAAATTGTACGTTCACACTGAAGGCATCAAAACTATGAATTAACACATGTGGAATTATATACTTAACAAAAAAGTGTGAAACAACTGAAAATATGTCTTATATTCTAGGTTCTTCAAAGTAGCCCCCTTTTGCTTTGATGACTGCTTTGCACACTCTTGGCATTCTCTTGATGAGTTTCAAGAGGTAGTCACTGGAAATCTTGAAGGAGTTCCCAGAGATGCTTAGCACTTGTTGGCCCTTTTGCCTTCACTCTGCGGTCCAGCTCACCCCAAACCATCTCGATTGGGTTCAGGTCTGGTGACTGTGGAGGCCAGATCATCTGGCGTAGCACCCCCTCACTCTCTCGCTTGGTCAAATAGCCCTTACACAGCTTGGAGGTGTGTTTGGGGTCATTATCCTGTTGAAAAATAAATGATGGTCCAACTAAACGCAAACTGTATGGTATAGCATGCCGCTGCAAGATGCTGTGGCAGCCATGCTGGTTCAGTATGCCTTCAATTTTGAATAAATCCCCAACAGTGTCACCAGCAAAGCACCATCACACCTCCTCCTCCATGCTTCACGGTGGGAACCAGGCATGTAGAGTCCATCCGTTCACCTTTTCTGCGTCGCACAAAGACACGGTGGTTGGAACCAAAGATCTCAAATTTGGACTCATCAGACCAAAGTACATATTTCCACTGGTCTAATGTCCATTCCTTGTGTTCTTTAGCCCAAACAAGTATCTTCTGCTTGTTGCCTGTCCTTAGCAGTGGTTTCCTAGCAGATATTTTACCATGAAGGCCTGCTGCACAAAGTCTCCTCTTAACAGTTGTTGAAGAGATGTGTCTGCTGCTAGAACTCTGTGTGGCATTGACCTGGTCCCTGATCTGAGCTGCTGTTAACCTGCAATTTCTGAGGCTGGTGACTCGGATAAACTTATCCTCAGAAGCAGAAGTGACTCTTGGTCTTCCTTTCCTGGGGCGGTCCTCATGTGAGCCAGTTTCTTTGTAGCGCTTGATGGTTTTTGCAACTGCACTTGGAGACACTTTCAAAGTTTTCCCAATTTTTCGGACTGACTGACCTTCATTTCTTAAAGTAATGATGGCCACTCGTTTTTCTTTACTTAGCTGATTTTTTCTTGCCATAATACAAATTCTAACAGTCTATTCAGTAGGACTATCAGCTGTGTATCCACCAGACTTCTGCACAACACAACTGATGGTCCCAACCCCATTTATAAGGCAAGAAATCCCACTTATTAAACCTGACAGGGCACACCTGTGAAGTGAAAATCATTTCCAGTGACTACCTCTTGAAGCTCATCAAGAGAATGCCAAGAGTGTGCAAAGCAGTCATAAAAGCAAAAGGTGGCTACTTTGAAGAACCTAGAATATAAGACATATTTTCAGTTGTTTCACACTTTTTTGTTAAGTTTGGACACACCTTCTCATTTAAAGATTTTTCTGTATTTTCATGACTTTGAAAATTGTACATTCACACTGAAGGCATCAAAATTGTGAATTAACACATGTGGAATTATATACTTAACAAAAAAGTGTGAAACAACTGAAAATATGTCTTATATTCTATGTTCTTCAAAGTAGCCACCTTTTACTTTGATGACTGCTTTGCACACTCTTGGCATTCTCTTGATGAGCTTCAAGAGGTAGTCACCGGAAATGGTCTTCCAACAATCTTGAAGGAGTTCCCAGAGATGCTTAGCACTTGTTGGCCCTTTTGCCTTCACTCTGCGGTCCAGCTCACCTCAAACCATCTCGATTGGGTTCAGGTCTGGTGACTGTGGAGGCCAGGTAATCTGGCGTAGCACCCCATCACTCTCTATCTTGGTCAAATAGCCCTTAAACAGCCTGGAGTTGTGTTTGGGGTCATTGTCCTGTTGAAAAATAAATGATGGTCCAACTAAACGCAAACCGGATGGAATAGCATGCCGCTGCAAGATGCTGTGGTAGCCATGCTGGTTCAGTATGCCTTCAATTTTGAATAAATCCCCAACAGTGTCACCAGCAAAGCACCTCCACACCATCACACCTCCTCCTCCATGCTTTACGGTGGGAACCAGGCATGTAGAGTTCATCCGTTCACCTTTTCTGAGTCGCACAAAGACACGGTGGTTGGAACCAAAGATCTCAAATTTGGACTCATCAGACCAAAGCACAGATTTCCACTTGTCTAATGTCCATTCTTTGTGTTCTTTAGCCCAAACAAGTCTCTTCTGCATGTTGCCTGTCCTTAGCAGTGGTTTCCTAGCAGCTATTTTACCATGAAGGCCTGCTGCACAAAGTCTCCTCTTAACAGTTGTTGAAGAGATGTGTCTGCTGATAGAACTCTGTGTGGCATTGACCTGGTCTCTAATCCGAGCTGCTGTTAACCTGCAATTTCTGAGGCTGGTGACTCGGATAAACTTATCCTCAGAAGCAGAAGTGACTGTTGGTCTTCCTTTCCTGGGGCGGTCCTCATGTGAGCCAGTTTCTTTGTAGCGCTTGATGGTTTTTGCAACTGCACTTGGAGACACTTTCAAAGTTTTCCCAATTTTTCGGACTGACTGACCTTCATTTCTTAAAGTAATGATGGCCACTCGTTTTTCTTTACTTAGCTGATTTTTTCTTGCCATAATACAAATTCTAACAGTCTATTCAGTAGGACTATCAGCTGTGTATCCACCAGACTTCTGCACAACACAACTGATGGTCCCAACCCCATTTATAAGGCAAGAAATCCCACTTATTAAACCTGACAGGGCACACCTGTGAAGTGAAAATCATTTCCAGTGACTACCTCTTGAAGCTCATCAAGAGAATGCCAAGAGTGTGCAAAGCAGTCATAAAAGCAAAAGGTGGCTACTTTGAAGAACCTAGAATATAAGACATATTTTCAGCTGTTTCACACTTTTTTGTTAAGTTTGGACACACCTTCTCATTTAAAGATTTTTCTGTATTTTCATGACTTTGAAAATTGTACATTCACACTGAAGGCATCAAAATTGTGAATTAACACATGTGGAATTATATACTTAACAAAAAAGTGTGAAACAGCTGAAAATATGTCTTATATTCTATGTTCTTCAAAGTAGCCACCTTTTGCTTTGATGACTGCTTTGCACACTCTTGGCATTCTCTTGATGAGCTTCAAGAGGTAGTCACCGGAAATGGTCTTCAAACAATCTTGAAGGAGTTCCCAGAGATGCTTAGCACTTGTTGGCCCTTTTGCCTTCACTCTGCGGTCCAGCTCACCTCAAACCATCTCGATTGGGTTAAGGTCTGGTGACTGTGGAGGCCAGGTAATATGGCGTAGCACCCCATCACTCTCTATCTTGGTCAAATAGCCCTTAAACAGCCTGGAGTTGTGTTTGGGGTCATTGTCCTGTTGAAAAATAAATGATGGTCCAACTAAACGCAAACCGGATGGAATAGCATGCCGCTGCAAGATGCTGTGGTAGCCATGCTGGTTCAGTATGCCTTCAATTTTGAATAAATCCCCAACAGTGTCACCAGCAAAGCACCTCCACACCATCACACCTCCTCCTCCATGCTTTACGGTGGGAACCAGGCATGTAGAGTTCATCCGTTCACCTTTTCTGAGTCGCACAAAGACACGGTGGTTGGAACCAAAGATCTCAAATTTGGACTCATCAGACCAAAGCACAGATTTCCACTTGTCTAATGTCCATTCCTTGTGTTCTTTAGCCCAAACAAGTCTCTTCTGCATGTTGCCTGTCCTTAGCAGTGGTTTCCTAGCAGCTATTTTACCATGAAGGCCTGCTGCACAAAGTCTCCTCTTAACAGTTGTTGAAGAGATGTGTCTGCTGATAGAACTCTGTGTGGCATTGACCTGGTCTCTAATCCGAGCTGCTGTTAACTTATCCTCAGAAGCAGAAGTGACTCTTGGTCTTCCTTTCCTGGGGCGGTCCTCATGTGAGCCAGTTTCTTTGTAGCGCTTGATGGTTTTTGCAACTGCACTTGGAGACACTTTCAAAGTTTTCCCAATTTTTCGGACTGACTGACCTTCATTTCTTAAAGTAATGATGGCCACTCGTTTTTCTTTACTTAGCTGATTTTTTCTTGCCATAATACAAATTCTAACAGTCTATTCAGTAGGACTATCAGCTGTGTATCCACCAGACTTCTGCACAACACAACTGATGGTCCCAACCCCATTTATAAGGCAAGAAATCCCACTTATTAAACCTGACAGGGCACACCTGTGAAGTGAAAATCATTTCCAGTGACTACCTCTTGAAGCTCATCAAGAGAATGCCAAGAGTGTGCAAAGCAGTCATCAAAGCAAAAGGTGGCTACTTTGAAGAACCTAGAATATAAGACATATTTTCAGTTGTTTCACACTTTTTTGTTAAGAATAGAATTCCACATGTGCTAATTCATAGTTTTGGTGCCTTCAGTGTGAATGTACAATTTTCAAAGTCATGAAAATACAGAAAATTCTTTAAATGAGAAGGTGTGTCCAAACTTTTGGTCTGTACTGTATATACAGGGTGGTCCAAAAGTAGGTGGGCAGAAAATAATAATATTTATTTTGATTTATATATAAAATTATATTTACTAACACAAGCATAACATTGACAATTAAATTTTATTCTGAACAATAATACAAAAGCCCTTAAATTTTATCAACGCAGGTGCTCAAACTGTTTTCCATTACAATTTGCACAGCTTTGAAGTCTGCCTCTTACGCTTCGACAAAAGTCTGTTTGGGTATTAATTTCTTGAAATGCATCTCTTATGTAATGTTTCAAATCACTGACACTTTTTGGTTTTCGACTATAAACTTTGTCCTTGAGTACTCCCCAAAAGAAAAAATCCATTGGGATCAAGTCTGGTGAACGTGCTGGCCAATCAAGTGGGCCTCTTTGGCCAATCCATTTATTAGGAAATGTTTCACCAAGATACTCGCGGACTACTCTTGAATAATGTGGAGGGGCCCCATCTTGTTGGAAATAAAGGTCATTTGAATTAGGCTGTTGCTGTAACTGGGGAACAACTTGATTCACTAGAATTTCAAGATACTTATCTCCTGTGACTGTTCCATCAAAAAATATTGGTCCTTAAACACCAAAACTTGAAATACCACCCCAAACATTGACATCAGGCTCATTTAGTTGTTGCTCTAATGTTAAATGCATGTTCTCATTATACCAGTAAATACAATTATGTCTGTTAATATGTCCGGATAATTTGAAAGAAGCTTCATCACTCCACATAATGTTATCTAAAATTACTCGATTTTCTTCAGTTGCGTTAAGCATAATCTCACTAAATTGCAGCCGCCTGTCTGGATCATCCTCCAATAAACCATGAATTAGACGTGGACGATAAGCTTTCCACCCAATAGATTTCAGGATTTGCATGATAGAAGCTCGTGAAATTCCCAATTCCAAAGAGGCTCTTCTGGTGGACTTTTTTAGACTCTGAACAAATATTTCAGCAACAAGTTGTTTATTATCTTCTGTACAGACTGTTTTGGGTCGACCAGTTTTTGGAGCATTAAGGATTGAGCCAGTGGCATTGAATTTGTCACGATTGCGATAAATGGTTTGTCTCTTTGGGGCTTGAGTACCAAATGTTTCAACCCAATTTGCTCTAACGGTTTCAGCATTTTGAGATTTCCAATACTCTGTTAAAATCCATTTTCTTCGATCTGTATTTAAATTATTTGCCATTACGTGTTATATGAATTATCTGAAAAGAAAACAGATTTGGGGGAGATCTATCTGTGAAAACTAGATCTGTGAAACTGGCTCAGTTGCCCTTAGCAACCAATCAGATTCCAGCTTTCATTTTCCAAAGAGTCTGTGAGGAATGAAAAGTGGAATCTGATTGGTTGCTAAGGGCAACTGAGCCAGTTTACTTTACACCATGTTTGATAAATCTCCCCCTTCATAACCTTATTACACTTTCTGTCCACCTGCTTTTGGACTACCCTGTATATATATATATATATATATATATATATATATATATATATATTGTGACAGAGTCACTGGCAGAATACTGGAGGGGTGATATGTGTCACAGACGGTTAGCGTCAGTGATGTGAAACATGGAAGTTTCTCCTGCACGGTAGGTGCAGAGAGGGTTGATAGTCACGTTTATAAGGGCATGCTTTACAGGTGGATGACTAAGTTCTGGGAGGGAGTCATCCACCCTATCACCTTTCCAGGGCGTGGTTTTGGGCTATAAAAAGCCAGCCTTTTGGATCAGGAGTAGTGTTGAGCATTCCGATACTGTAATATCGGGTATCGGCCGATATTCGCGGTATCGGAATTCCGATACTTAATTCCGATACTTTTACAATATCGGATACCGGAATCGGAAGTTCCCATAATGCCTGCGCTCTGCAGTGTCTGTGAAGGATGACAAGTTGGATGGCAGCGCGATCCAGCCTGTCATCAGAATGCCATCCCAGCGGGGGAGAATTCTCCTGATTGTTTAAAAGCCGGCGGGCGGTATAAAGCCGCCGGCTTTTAAACAATCACACAGCCCCATACTGCTTCCCCGCAGCCTCCCACCCCGATCCTCCGCTCCCCTCGCCACCTCCCATCCCGATCGTAAGTTAGGACCGGGCGGGGAGCGCAGCTCCAAGGAGCGGGGAGTGAAGGACCCGGGCGGGGAAGCCGGCAGTGAAAAGACTTCACCGCCGGCTTTCCCGTTCTGTGCTGCGCTTTCCCGCCGGTTATTTCAAATGAACAGCTGAGGTATCAGCTGATGCCGATCAGCTGTTCATTTGAATTAGCCGCGGTGCCCTCAGAGGGTTCATGTGAGTTCATGCTTGACTGCATGAACTCACATGAACTTTCCCACGGCCGCACAGGTCAGCCTCACCTCCCAGACGATCAGCCCGTCATGATTAGTGTGTGTGCGGGGTGTGTGTGCGGGGTGTGTGCGCGATGTTTGTGCGGGTGTGCGCGGTGTCTGTGCGATGTGTGCGGGTGTGTGCGGTGTGTGTGCGGGTGTGTGCGTGCAGGCAGACATAGGCCGATGTGACACTGCTACTCCCATCGGCCTATGTCTGTCCCCCGTCCACTCCTGCCAGCAGGATCAGCTCGATGGGAGCAGTAGTTCCCATCAGACTGATCCTGCTATTTAAATTGCCCTACTGTGTCCCCAATAAATTTTAAATACATGTCATTGGTGGCCAGTGGTTACCTAAAAGAAATTAGTTCATACATTACCTGTCCCCGCCGATCGCCACCTAAAATAAAGTAAAAAATAAAAAACTACACCTATACTCACCAAGACACCTAATTCCCCGAAGCCATCGATCTCCTGTAATAAAATATAAAATAATAAACCACAACCTTATCCTTACCCCTCCGTAGCAGTCCACGAGTGTCCCACGAAGATCTCCAGTTCAGAGCAGCCACATAGAATGTGACCGCTCTGAACCGCTGCCGCCGCTAGAATGACGGGGCCGTAAGGGTTCACCGGAGTTCAGGCAGCGCTGCTCCGGTTAGCTCCTTTACGGCCCTGCTGTATCGTGAGAAATTCCCACGGTACAGCAGTGCCGTAAAGGAGGTCTCCGGAGCTGCGCTGCCTGAATGCACTCCGGTGACCTCAGTCAGTGGCTCCCACTGCCGGGAGCGGACGTGTTCCCGGCAGCGTGAGCTTACAGCAGCCATGCACAGCTGTCACCATCTCCAGATGTGACAGCTGTGCATGGGAGATCAGCGCAGGAACGTGAACAGGTAACTATTATTTTTAGTAAACTAAGAATTAAATAAAATTGTGTGTTTTATTTCAAATAAATTATTTTTTTCTGGGTGTAGTGTGTTTTTTCTTTTTAACACTTTGTAGGTTAGTAATGGGGGTGTCTTATAGACGCCCATCATTACTAACCTGGGCTTCATGGCAGCTGGCGCTGACATGAACCCCACCACTATTACCCCCTGCCACCGCACCAGGGCAGCGTGGAAGAGCGAGGCTAAGTGCCAGAGTTGGCGCATCCTATGGATGCACCATTTCTGGGGCGGCTGACGGCTGGTGTTTCTAGCCTGGGAGGGGGCCAATATTCATGGCACCCTTCCTGGGCTATTAATATCAGCCCCCAGCTGTCTGCCTAGCCTTTGCTAGCTATTAAAATAGGGGGGACCCCACGTCATTTTTTTTGGGGGGGTCCCCCATTTTAATAGCTAGTAAAGGCTAGGTATTCAGCTGGGGGCTGATATTAGTAGCCTGGGAAGCTCCGTGGGTTTTACCCCCTTCCCAGGCTTCAAACATCTGCCCCAGCCGTCTGCTTAACCTCCGCTAGAGACTAAAATTATGGGGGATCCCACGCCATTTTTTTTTTAAATAAATCCATTATTTTAACACTAAATGACATTTGAGGAGTTAATAAAGATGCAGTCCCTAAATTATTATTTATTTTTTAATTAATTTTTCCCAAAACTTTTGACGTGGGCTTCGCCATATTTTTGTATGCCAGCCAGGTACAGCATCCAGCTTCTATGAACGCGCCATTTTCCGGGGCGGCTGCGGACTGCAATTTTTAGCGGGGGGCAGAAAGCTTGGGCCTCCCTGCGCTGCAGATTCCATCCCCCAGCTGCCTAGTTGTACCTGGCTGGACACAAAAATAGGGAGAAGCTCCACGTTTTTTTTTTTTTAATTATTTCATGAAATTCATGGAATAATTAAGAAAAAAAGGGCTTCCCTATATTGTTGTGTCCAACCAGGTACAAATAGGCAGCTGGTGGTTGGGGGCAGCCCGTTCCTGCCTGCTGTACCTGGCTGGACCCAAATATAGTGCAAAGCCCCACGTCAATTTTTTTTTAATTATTTCAGGAAATTCATGAAATAATTAAAAAAAAATTATGTGGGGCTTCGCCCTATATTTGTGTCCAGTCAGGTACAGCAGGCAGGAACGGGCTGCCCCCAACCACCAGCTGCCTATTTGTACCTAGCCGGACACAACAATATAGGGAAGCCCTTTTTTTCTTAATTATTCCATGAATTTCATGAAATAATTAAAAAAAAAAATACGTGGGGCTTCGCCCTATTTTTGTGTCCAGCCAGGTACAACAAGGCAGCTGGGGGCTGGAATCCGCAGCGCAGGGAGGCCCAAGCTTTCTGGGCCCCACCCGCTGCAAATTGCAGTCCGCAGCCGCCCCGGAAAATGGCGCGTTCATAGAAGCGCCATCTTCTGGCGCTGTACCCAACTCATCCAGGGCCCTGGTGCGGTGGCTCACTGGGTAATAAAGGGGTTAAGGCCAGCTTGGCATTATCAGCTGGCCCTATGCCAGAAATTCATGGGGTCACGCCAATATTAGACATGACCACCATGAATTTCTAGTAAAGTATTTAAAAAAAACACAAACACCCAGAAAAAAGTCCTTTAATTGAAATAAAGACACAATTCTTTATTGTTCTAAATTAAACCATACTTACAGTCACGCCCATTCCAGCTGAAGCCAACGATCTCCTGCAATAAAAGTAAAATAATAAAGCAACCTCATCCTTACCTTTCCATGGTTCCCAGGACAGCTTCAGCTCTGCTACATCGAGATGACAGGCTGGACCGCAGCAGAACGCTGCCATCCAGCCTGTCATCCCGCAGACACTGAGAAGCGCAGGCATGCTTGCGCTCCTCAGTGTCTCGCTGTGACGGCATCCAGATGAGCCGAGGTCATGTCCAATGAACTCAGCTCACCTCATGCACGTCACTGACAGCGTGGGAAAATTCTCCTGCACTCAGCGCTTCAGCGTGAGAATTTTCCCACGCTGTCAGTGACGTGCATGAGGTGCGCCGAGTTCATTGGACATGACCTCACCTCATGCACGTCACTGACAGCGTGGGAAAATTCTCACGCTGAAGCGCTGAGTGCAGGAGAATTCTCCCACGCTGTCAGTGACGTACATGAGGTGAGCCGAGTTCATTGTCGGCTCATCTGGATGCCGTCACAGCCAGACACTGAGGAGTGGAAGTATGCCTGCGCTTCTCAGTGTCTGCGGGATGACAGGCTGGATAGCAGCGTTCTGCTGCGGTCCAGCCTGTCATCTCGATGTAGCAGAGCTGAAGCTGTCGTGGGAGCCATGGAAAGGTAAGGATGAGGTTGCTTTATTATTTTTCTTTTATTGCAGGAGATCGTTGGCTTCAGCTGGAATGGGCGTGATGGTAAGTATGGTTTAATTTAGAACAATAAAGAATTGTGTCTTTATTTCAATTAAAGGACTTTTTTCTGGGTGTTTGTGTTTTTTTTAAATACTTTACTAGAAATTCATGGTGGTCATGTCTAATATTGGCGTGACCCCATGAATTTCGGGCTTAGGGCCAGCTGATAATGCCAAGCTGGCCTTAACCCCTTTATTACCCAGTGAGCCACCGCACCAGGGCCCTGGATGAGTTGGGTACAGCGCCAGAAGATGGCGCTTCTATGAACGCGCCATTTTCCGGGGCGGCTGCGGACTGCAATTTGCAGCGGGTGGGGCCCAGAAAGCTTGGGCCTCCCTGCGCTGCAGATTCCAGCCCCCAGCTGCCTAGTTGTACCTGGCTGGACACAAAAATAGGGCGAAGCTCCACGTTTTTTTTTTTTAAATTCATGAAATTCATGGAATAATTAAGAAAAAAAGGGCTTCCCTATATTGTTGTGTCCGGCTAGGTACAAATAGGCAGCTGGTGGTTGGGGGCAGCCCGTTCCTGCCTGCTGTACCTGACTGGACACAAATATAGGGCGAAGCCCCAAATCAATTTTTTTTTATTATTTCATGAATTTCCTGAAATGATTTAAAAAAAATTGACGTGGGGCTTCGCACTATATTTGTGTCCAGCCAGGTACAGCAGGCAGGAACGGGCTGCCCCCAACCACCAGCTGCCTATTTGTACCTGGTTGGACACAACAATATAGGGAAGCCCTTTTTTTCTTAATTATTTCATGAATTTCATGAAATAATTAAAAAAAAAAAATACGTGAAGCTTCTCCCTATTTTTGTGTCCAGCCAGGTACAACTAGGCAGCTGGGGGATGGAATCTGCAGCGCAGGGAGGCCCAAGCTTTCTGCCCCCCCCCCCCCGCTGAAAATTGCAGTCCGCAGCCACCCCGGAAAATGGCGCGTTCATAGAAGCTGGATGCTGTACCTGGCTGGCATACAAAAATATGGCGAAGCCCACGTCAAAAGTTTTGGGAAAAATTAATTAAAAAATAAATAATAATTTAGGGACTGCATCTTTATTAACTCCTCAAATGTCATTTAGTGTTAAAATAAAGGATTTATTTAAAAAAAAATTGACGTGGGACTTCGCCCTATATTTGTGTCCAGCCAGATACAGCAGGCAGGAACAGGCTGCCCCCAACCACCAGCTGCCTATTTGTACCTGGCCGGACACAACAATATAGGGAAGCCCTTTTTTAAAAAAATTATTTCATGAAATAATTAAAAAAAAATTGACGTGGGGCTTCGCACTATATTTGTGTCCAGCCACGTACAGCAGGCAGGAATGGGCTGCCCCCAACCACCAGCTGCCTATTTGTACCTGGTTGGACACAACAATATAGGGAAGCCCTTTTTTTCTTAATTATTCCATGAATTTCATGAAATAATTAAAAAAAAAAATGCGTGGGGCTTCGCCCTATTTTTGTGCCCAGCCAGATACAACTAGGCAGCTGGGGGCTGGAATCCGCAGCGCAGGGAGACCCAAGCTTTCTGGGCCACCCCCGCTGCAAATTGCAGTCCGCAGCCGCCCCAGAAAATGGCGCGTTCATAGAAGCGCCATCTTCTGGCGCTGTACCCAACTCATCCAGGGCCCTGGTGCGGTGGCTCACTGGGTAATAAAGGGGTTAAGGCCAGCTTGGCATTATCAGCTGGCCCTAAGCCCGAAATTCATGGGGTCACGCCAATATTAGACATGACCACCATGAATTTCTAGTAAAGTATTTAAAAAAACACAACACCCAGAAAAAAGTCCTTTAATTGAAATAAACACACAATTCTTTATTGTTCTAAATTAAACCATACTTACCATCACGCCCATTCCAGCTGAAGCCAACGATCTCCTGCAATAAAAGTAAAATAATAAAGCAACATCATCCTTACCTTTCCATGGCTCCCACGACAGCTTCAGCTCTGCTACATCGAGATGACAGGCTGGACCGCAGCAGAACGCTGCCATCCATCCTGTCATCCCGCAGACACTGAGAAGCGCAGGCATACTTCCACTCCTCAGTGTCTGGCTGTGACGGCATCCAGATGAGCCGAGGTCATGTCCAATGAACTCAGCTCACCTCATGTACGTCACTGACAGCGTGGGAAAATTCTCCTGCACTCAGCACTTCAGCGTGAGAATTTTCCCACGCTGTCAGTGACGTGCATGAGGTGAGCTGAGTTCATTGGACATGACCTCACCTCATGTATGTCACTGACAGCGTGGGAGAATTCTCACGCTGAAGCGCTGAGTGCAGGAGAATTTTCCCACGCTGTCAGTGACGTGCATGAGGTGAGCTGAGTTCATTGGACATGAACTCGGCTCATCTGGATGACGTCACAGAGAGACACTGAGGAGCGCAAGCATGCCTGCGCTTCTCAGTGTCTGCGGGATGACAGGCTGGATGGCAGCGTTCTGCTGCGGTCCAGCCTGTCATCTCGATGTAGCAGAGCTGAAGCTGTCGTGGGAACCATGGAAAGGTAAGGATGAGGTTGCTTTATTATTTTACTTTTATTGCAGGAGATCGTTGGCTTCAGCTGGAATGGGCGTAATGGTAAGTATGGTTTAATTTAGAACAATAAAGAATTGTGTCTTTATTTCAATTAAAGGACTTTATTCTGGGTGTTTGTGTTTTCTTTTAACTTTGACTATGGGGTTAGTAATGGGGGTGTCTTATAGACGCCTCTCCATTACTAACCTGGGCTTGATGTCAGCTGGCATTATAAGCTGACATCAACCCCAACCCTATTACCCCCTGCCACCGCACCAGGGCAGCGTGGAAGAGCGAGGCTAAGTGCCAGAGTTGGCGCATCCTATGGATGCGCCATTTCTGGGGCGGCTGACGGCTGGTGTTTCTAGCCTGGGAGGGGGCCAATATTCATGGCACCCTTCCTGGGCTATTAATATCAGCCCCCAGCTGTCTGCCTAGCCTGTGCTAGCTATTAAATTAGGGGGGACCCCACGTTATTTTTTTTGGGGGGTTCCCCCATTTTAATAGCTAGTAAAGGCTAGGTATTCAGCTGGGGGCTGATATTAGTAGCCTGGGAAGCTCCGTGGGTATTACCCCCTTCCCAGGCTTCAAACATTTGCCCCAGCTGTCTGCTTAACCTCCGCTAGAGCCTAAAATTAAGGGGAACCCCACGCCAATTTTTTTTTAAATAAATCCTTTATTTTAACACTAAATGACAAGTACAGTAATCAACACTGTCACTGTACTTCATATATATGTGACTGACATGTTTCTATCTATCTAATCTATGTGTGATTCTCTATTCTTTCTATTCTAAATTGTCGGGTACAGATGCTGAATTGCCGGCCGGCTTTCTTAAAGAGACGGTGCATGAAAACACTATTATTTTTTTAAATAAATCCTTTACACTAAATGACAAGTACAGTAAGCAACACTGTCACAGTACTTCATATATATGTGACTGACATGTTTCTATCTATCTAATCTATGTGTGAAGCTCTATTCTGTCTGTTATAAATTGTCGGGTACCGCTGCTGAATTGCCGGCCGGCTTTTTTAAAGAGACGGTGCACGAAAACACTAATATTTTTTTTAATAAATCCTTTACACTAAATGACAAGTACAGTAAGCAACACTGTCACTGTACTTCATATATATGTGACTGACATGTTTCTATCTATCTAATCTATGTGTGATTCTCTATTCTTTCTATTCTAAATTGTCGGGTACAGATGCTGAATTGCCGGCCGGCTTTCTTAAAGAGACGGTGCATGAAAACACTATTATTTTTTTAAATAAATCCTTTACACTAAATGACAAGTACAGTAAGCAACACTGTCACTGTACTTCTTATATATGTGGCTGACATGTTTCTATCTATCTAATCTATGTGTGAAGCTCTATTCTGTCTGTTATAAATTGTCGGGTACCGCTGCTGAATTGCCGGCCGGCTTTTTTAAAGAGACGGTGCACGAAAACACTAATATTTTTTTTAATAAATCCTTTACACTAAATGACAAGTACAGTAAGCAACACTGTCACTGTACTTCATATATATGTGACTGACATGTTTCTATCTATCTAATCTATGTGTGAAGCTCTATTCTTTCTGTTGTAAATTGTCGGGTACCGGTGTATGCCGCTGATGAATTGCCGGCTTTTCATGTCATTCTACATTATTCTTAGTTGTTTTCCTTCATGTAGAATTAACCTACAAGGAAAGAAAGGGTTTATTTTCATTCCGATATTTGTGTCCCATTGACTTGCATTGGTTTCCGGTATCGGAATCGGCGATATCCGATACTTTTTGGGTATCGGCCCGATCCAATCCAATACGATATTTCCTGATATCGGAAGGTATCGCTCAACACTAATCAGGAGGTGTTCAGTACCTGGAGGCCAGCTTTGCAATGGTTTATGCTGCTAAATGGTGGCAGAGAATAATAATAATTGGGCTATCGTGAAGCTGACAGTGACAGTACGGAGGGAGTAAACACAGATTCCAGGCTTTGGAATCCAGAGGTGTGATGCCATACTCTCACTGGTCGCTTGCCTATATCCATGTAGCGAGTAGTCTTGATCTCGTGCTCGCGATTCCGGAAAAAATGCTGACAGCCTGATGGCACGGTAAGATATTGCGTGATCTTCCTGGTGTCATCCCTGTTTGGTGATCCCTGACAAACTCCACAATAACAACAAAGTACATGGTCAGATTAATTTCTGTACTTTCATCACCTTGGTTGATTATTCCTATGGTTCACATACTTTTCTAACACATACACAACATGTTAGATGATTTTGATCTAAACCTTTTGTTATATTTAATTTACTAGGTTTACCTGTATTGGGTCTATGAAGCTCTTTGAACAAGTTAGGTCAAATATATGCAGAAGTTCTGAAAGTTTTAGAAATCTAACAACTTGTTTTCACAGAAATCAGAATTCAATTCACCTATTCTGCTTTGAATCTGCAGGGTTTTTCAGAAGAAGTATTACTAAAAATGCTGTTTACAAGTGTAAAAATGGAGGCAACTGTGAAATGGATATGTACATGAGGAGGAAATGCCAGGAATGTCGGCTGCGGAAATGTAAAGAAAAGGGCATGCTTGCTGAATGTAAGTAACTTGGTAAACCTCCTGCTTGTTATTCGTTCTATTCTCCTTTGTTATCATTGTCATTCATTTATCTGTTACATAATATAGATTACCAATACGTGTCCAAACTCATTAGTAATTGATATCTTGATTGTACATATCCTAAGTGATTTTGTAGTGAAATAGTAAAATTTAGTCAAAGTTGCTGTGTAGACACAACATTAGGATTACACATTGGGCCTATTAATCCAGACTGACATTTTGTACGTCAGGGTGCGCTGGAGTAAGGTGCACCATATTCATTAAGAAGCATCTGCCTCTTAATGAATTTGGCGTATGTCTCATATAGGAGAAGAAGAAAGCCAGCCCACCATAGTAGCCTAATTTGGTCCGGAGCATGGAATAATGTCCCTGCCGAAGACGGACGGAAGTTAGCCGGAGAGTAATGGAAAGGAATCCAGCTTCATGGATATAAAATCTTCATCGTGAAGATTATAAAAATATTTTTGCATCCAAATTATAATCCATCTATAGAAACACAAATGCATAAGACACCCTTACTCATGGTGTATTAGTAATGTTAAGAGTTCACTTAAATACTTTGCCGTTCTGGTGAGCACACCAGTAAGATAATTAAAATATATGAGAAAGATCATTTGGAAAAGAGTTATTTGGATTGAGGTTTTCCAACAGGATCAATTGACCTGACGTACAGTATATACCATAGGTTGGAATAACGCTAATAACTTACATTTATTACATAACTTACATTTATTATTAGAATGGAAGAAATAGACATAATACATTGCAGTTACCTGGCAACAATGAAATAATGGACATAACAGTCTTCAACAAATAATTCAAAAAAACAATAATTTTGTGCCCACAAAAACTATAATCAAACAATTTTAGTAAAGCATTTATCAGATATGTATAATATATAAATATGTGTATTCGTCTGTATATATGTATATGGAAATAAATCTTAAATAATACTTGTATTATAGGTAAAATATTTAATATAACATATTTTAATAACAGTCACACAATCTGAAATTGTATAGCTATGGCATAAATATGTATTTAATGTATACTATTGATGGTTGTGCACCAAGAATTAAAATGAACAATTGTTACATTTACCAAAGTGAATGAATAACAATATAAAATAAAAGAGATGTAATCAGTAATATAACAAATTATCTTTGAGCAGGTTAAGTACCAAAGCAACTCTTGTATTAAGTTAGGCATTTTGCCCCTTTTGGAAAACCGCAATCCAAACAACCCTTTTCTAAATAATCTTTCTCATACAGTCATGGCCGAAAGTGTTGGCACGCTTGAAATTGTTCCAGGAGATGAAGTATTTCTCCCAGAAAATTATTGAAATTACACATGTTTTTTTACATTGGTTTCCTTTGTGTGTATTGGAACAACACAAAAAAACTGAGAAAAAAGGAAAATTAAACATAATTTGACACAAAAAACACAGAAATGGTCAGGACAAAATTGTTGGTACCTTTCCAAAATTGTGGGTGAACAACTTTCTTTCAAGCATGTGAAGCTCGTTCAAGCTCACCTGTGGCAAGTAATAGGGGTGAGCAATATGAAAATAACACCTGAAACCAGATAAAAAGGGAAGAAGTTGACTCAATCTTTGCATTAATTGTCTCTGTGTGTCACACTAAGCATGGAGAACAGAAAGAGCAGAGCTGTCTGAGGACATGAAAACCAAAATTGTTAAAATATCAACAATCTTAAAGTTACAAGTCCATTTCCAGAGATCTTGATGTTCCTTTGTTCACGGTGTGCAACATAATCAAGAAGTTTACAACCCATGGCACAGTAGCTAATCTCCCTGAACGTGGAAGGCAGAAAAAAACTGATAAAAGGTTGCAATGCAGGATAGTCTGGATGGTGGATAAGCAGCCCCAATCAAGTTCCGTAGACATTCAAGCTGTTCTGCAGACTCAGGGTGCATCAGTGTCAGCGCAAACTGTCTGTCAACATTTGAATGAAAATAAACGCTATGGCAGGAGACCCAGGAGGACCCCACTGCTGACACAGAGACATAAAATAGCTAGACTGCAGTTTTCCAAAATGTACTTAAGTAATCCAAAATCCATCTGGGAAGACGTCTTATAGACAGATGAGACCAAGATAGAGCTTTTTGGTAAAGCACATCATCTACTGTTTACCAAAAATGGAATGAGGCCTACAAAGAAAAGAACACAGTACCTACAGTCAAATATGGTGGAGGTTCAAAGATGTTTTGGGGTTGTTTTGCTGCCTGTGGCACTGAGTGCCTTTACTGTGTGCATCATGAAATCTGAAGATTATCCAAGGATTTTGTCTCGCAATGTAGTGCCCAGTGTCAGAAAGCTGGGTTTGCGTCCTAGGTCTTGGGTCTTCCAGCAGGACAATGACCCCAAACATACTTCAAGAACCACCCAGAAATGGATGAATGGTTGCAAACAAAGTGCTGGAGAGTTCTGAAGTGGTTAGCATCAGAGTCGAGATCTAAATCCCATTGAACACCTGTGGATAGATCTTAAAATTGCTGTTGGGAGAAGGCACCCTTCAAATATGAGAGACCTGGAGCAGTTTGCAAAAGATTGGTCTAAAATTCCAGTTGAGAGGTGTAAGAATCTTGTTGATGGTTTGTGCATAACAAAACGTGTAATTATAATAATTTTCTGGGAGAAATACTTCATTTTCTGAAACAGTTTCAAGGGTGTTAACACTTTCGGCCTTGACTGTATGTTTTAATTATCCTACCGGTGTGATCACTGGAACGGCAAAGTATTTAAGCACACTCTTAACATTACTAAAACACCATGAGTAAAGGTGCACCATAAACACGTTAATGTTTCCAAAGATGGATTATCATTTGGATGTAAAATTATTATTATAATCTTTCAATAAAGATGAAGATTTTATTTCCGTGAATCTGGATTCCTTTCCGTTACTCTAGGTATTTCTCATATGCCCTGCATCCGCATTAGAAATGTGCTCGAGTCATGGACTGAAGTACATCTTGGTTGTAATTTATGCCACTTTTATGGCATAAATTATAATGAATTTGAAGGCTGCAATCGGACCCGCAGCCTGGTTCTAAGTTTTGCCCACTTTTCAAAATGTTGGCTAAGCTGGTGCAAACACAAAAAAAGTAAAAAAAATGTTTGCAAAACTACATATTTCACAATTTTTTTGTGACGTTTCAAACAGTATTATGTCTGATTTCTGGTGCAAACTGATGAATTGGCCCTATAGTGTCCACTGAAATCCTGTAATCATGGTGGTGTCCATGTAATGCAGGTGATTGACTGAATAGCCCAAGGACCGATGTAGATAATGATAGGTGATGATATGTGATTCCATGCGACTGGGTCTCTCTGGAGCTCTTTTGGGCAATCTCTCTTTTTCTAATAATTTGCATTCATTTTGGGGACTTTAGAATAATGGGCACTTGAATCAATACAGTTATGTATTTCCATCACATGCTCATCTACTTCACAGTTTTGACCATTAGGGTCTAACTCTATCTCTGGTGGGGTGACAAATGCAATGGCAACTTTAAGTGATATTGTTGCATAGGCAGGAGCATGTGTGTACATTGGTTATAGAGTGCATTCTTCAAAATCTTTATTTGTGATTCCATTCAAATCACTTAGCTAGTAACATAGAAAGCAGTAGCACTGATACGATCCATACAGATTGGCCCACTCCTGACTATAAGTATTGCTACAGCATTCATCTGCATCATTACGGCCTTAGCCATGCAAAGTGAACTTGAATCTAGTACAACTGCAAGTGGAGGAGCCATCAGTATTTTCACACTTGTGGGGAACAGAAATTACCAGTATCCTCTGCATTCATTAAGATCAACAAATGATCACCTTTGGGTGTCAAAGTGATTTTCAGGACTTACTATTTTTGTGTATTGGGCTAAGCACTAATAACTAGGTAGCAGATAAATACCTGCCTGCTTTGCATTGGGATGATCTCTGCTGGCTCAGCCAGCAATTCCCTGCTTCACTTAACCTCTCGAATATAGAGCAGCTCTTCCTTTTCCAGTCTGCTTTATCGATGGAGCATTACTGCAGACTTCATGCTGATTGACAGCCTGTTCCCCGCAGTTAGGTAGTGGAGAGCCAGCTGTCAACCAGCATGACTTTGGCAGAAATGCCCTGTTAACAAAGCAGAGGGAAGAGTAGATGCTGTTCTGTCGACGTGACATCAGTGGAAGCCACAGAATAGCTGGCATAAGTGTTTAATGACCACTCTAAGCTGGCTGAGGTCAGTGCTGTGCAGAATAGGTTCATTCTTAGCTCCATATGCAAAAATAATAAAAGTCTCAGATAACCCCTTTAAGACAGATGCTCACATCCCTACGGGGGTTCTTAATGTTGGAGCACTCAAATAGTGATGGGTGAGCCCGAACAGTAAAGTTCGGGGTCCATACTGAAAACTTAGCTCTTGGGCACGGACTCCAAACACTGATTTATCCAGAAAGTCCATGTCACTGTTCGGGTTCGGCAGCCCGAACATCGGATGTTTCCCACGCTGTCATCTCTGTGACAGTGCGAGAAACACCGGCGGCTCTGATCGGAGGTCAGAGAGCTGCGGTTCCCATGCTGTCAGATAACAGTGTGTGAGCCAGCAGCCCTAATAGGCGTCGGCTGATGAGAGTACCACTCTCATCAGCATATGCCTGCTGTTGCTGATAGCAGCAAGAGCAGGCGCCACTGATGAGAGTATTCATCAGCCAGCTCCTGAGTTTTAAATAAATAAATAATAATAAAAAATGACGTGTGGTTTCTTCTATTTTTGATAACCAGCACAGGCAAAACCGACAGCTGTCAGCTTTATCATGGCAGGTTATCAATAAAAGAAGAGTCAACACGCCATTTTTTTTTAAATAATTAAAAAAAACAGCATAGGGTACCCCCATTTTTGACAACCAGCCAAGCTAAAGCAGACCGCTTGGGGCTGGTATTCTCAGACTGGTAAGTGGTCATGGATATTGGCCCTCCCCAGCCTAAAAATAGCAGCCCGCAGAGGGCCCCAGAAAAGGCGCATCTATTAGATGCTCCAATTCTGACGCTTTGCTCGGCTCTTCCCACTTGCCATGGCAAGGGGGTAATATTTGTGGGGTTAATGTCAGCTTTGCATTGCAAGCTGACATCAAGCCCAGAGTTTAGTAATGGAGAGGCGTCTACAAGACGCCCCCATTACTAACCCCATAGTAAGTTTTGAAATAAACACAAAGCAAGAATAAAATACTTTATTTGAAATAAAACTTAACTCTCTGTCTTACACATTTATTAAAAAATAAAAAACACAGTTATACTCACCTTAATGCCTAATCCACTGAAGCCAATGTCCCCTGTAAAAAAAACAAAATAATAAACAGCCATATCCCTCATCTGTTCAACATGAAAATAATCTATACTGTCCCACTCTGTAATCCATCTGTGCGACATTTGGTTGTCAAAATGA
Organism: Phyllobates terribilis; assembly: GCF_046119375.1. Classification (NCBI taxonomy): domain Eukaryota; kingdom Metazoa; phylum Chordata; class Amphibia; order Anura; family Dendrobatidae; genus Phyllobates; species Phyllobates terribilis. Next base: position 109,253,078 of record NW_027362771.1, read on the forward strand.
ATGGTGGCATGATGCAACCGTTCATGCTGAAAACCAGGGAAGAATGAGCTGCTACGAGCAGGCAGATGACTTGCGGTGACCTCAATGAGATCACTGCTAGCACTGTGAGAATTTTCTCACTGTAAACTGCGGTGACTTCATTGAGCTCAGCGCAAGCACCGTGAGAAATTTTCTGACTGTGCTACCGGTGATCTCATTGAGGTCACCGCAAGTCATTGGACTGCTCACAGCAGCTCATTATTCCCTGATTTTCAGCATGAACGGCCGCATCATGCCACTGTTCATTTTGAAAAACAAATGTTGCACAAATGGATTACATTGTGGGACAGTCTGGATTATTTTCACGTCAGACAGGTGAAGGATATGGTTGTTTATTATCTTTGTTGTTTTACAGGGGACATTGGCTTCAATGGATTAGGCGTAAAGGTGAGTATAACTGTTTTTTATTTTTTAATAAATGTGTAAAGCAGGGAGTGGAGTTTTATTTCAAATAAAGGATTTTATTTTGGCTGTTTATTTCAAAACGTACTATGGGGTTAGTAATTGGGGCGTCTTATAGACAAGTGGAAAGAGCGAGGCTAAGCACCAGAATTTACGCATCTTATTGAAGCGCCATTTCTGGGGCGACTGAGGGCTTATGTTCTTAGCCTGGCCCCTTCCCTGGCTATTATTCTCAGTCCACAGCTTTCTGTTTAGCCTTTGCTGGTTTTAAATTATGGGGGGACCATACGTCATTTTTTTCAGGGGTTCCCCCATAAAATAACCAGTAAAGGCTAACCAAACAGCCGTGAGCTTTTATTAATAGCCTGGGAACCTTTATAGATATTGCGCTTTTCCCAGATTATTAACATAAGCCCCCAATAGTCAGCTTTCCCTCTGCTGAAAATTACGGGGGACCCCCATGCATTTTTTTTAAATTTATTAACAAGAACAGCAAGGTCACATCATAGCAACTGTTTCTCTTGCTTTGCAAGTGCCAATGCCAGACTGATGAATGCCCGCGAGTCCCGCACTTGGCACTCTGGCATTCAACAGTCCGGCACTAGAGCTACCGTGAGACTTGAACTTGAAATTAGGTTAAGAGAGTTCACAGCCACCAGGTGTTCGGCAGCTGTGAGGTTCGGAAACCTCATGGGAAACTTTGAGGGACATTTTAAGGTTGGAAACTGCTGGAACACCTGGAGGCTGTGAACTAAAGTTACCTTGGGTGTGTATTTTACTGCACTTGTTAATGAATAAAAAAAAATGAAAAAAACAGCTTAGGGTCCCCCGTAATTTTCATAAGCAGTAGTGGGAAAGCCAACGGCTGGGGTCTGCTGTTAATATTCTGGGAACCGGCCAATAGCCATAAAGGTTGCCAGGCTATTAATATCAGCTCTCAGCTGTTTGCTTAGCCTTTACTGGTTATTATATGGTAGACCCTTCCAAAAATGTGGCGGTCTCCCCTATATTCACTAACCAGCAAAGGCTAAACAGACAGCGGCATGCTGATATTAATAGCCTAGGAAGGGGCCATGGTTATTTGCCCCCTCCCAGGCTAAAAACATCAGCTCTCAGCCACCCGAGAAATAGCATATCCATTGGATGCACAAATTCTGGTGCTTAGTCTTGCTCTCTTCCCTCTTGTGCAGCCCACAGCTGTCTTTTTTTCCTGTGCTGGTTTTCAAAAATAGAACATATCCCACATAATTTTTTTCTGTATTTATTCATTTATAGCACAGGCGCCTGCTGATGAATACTCTCATCAGTGAAGCCTGCTCTCGCTGCTATCAGTGACAGCAGGCGTACACTGATGAGAGTAGTACTCTCATCAGCCGACACCTGTGACCAGCAGTAACCTTTTTTTTTTACAGCCAGTAACAGCTGCTATCTCACGCTGTCCTCTGACAGCATGGGAACCCCAGCTCTTTGACCAGCGGTAACGATCGCCGATCAGAGCCAGTGTTTCCCATGCCGTAACGCAGATGACAGCATGGGAAACCACAAATGTTCAACCCCCCCATTCATCTGAATGGGGTCCGGGTTCGGATAGAGTTCGGGTACCATTCTGGTACCCGAACCAAACTTTTTTTTTTTAGATGTTTGGTCGAACCTGCACATCCACGGGTTCGCCCATCACTAATCATAAATACAGTATATGAACAAATGAATTCTTTCTTTACCCCACATGTTCCCAAGCATGGAAAAAAGACTAAAAAAATGACTTTTCTTTCACACAATATGACTTAAAGACAACATAAATATAGAGCTGTTATTCTGAACATTTTTCTTATGATTATCACAGGTTTATTAACAGAAATACAGTGCAAGTCAAAACGGCTTCGAAAAAATGTTAAGTTCCCGTCTGAAAAATCATTTGGTGAAGATAATGATGGCATTGAGATTAAGCATGTGTCATCTACAACAAAGACAAATCAGGTATGGACATTGTTCTTTCATGGTCATATCATTAGGATATCAAGTCAATTTTTAGTTTTGTCTTGCATTATGTCTATGTAACTGAAGCTATCAATAAGTTGATATTGTTTAGACAGTGTAGGGGAATAAAGCAAGGTTAGACAAATAACTGTTCATCTAGGGCAGGGGTGGGCAATTAATTTTCCCGGGTGGCCAGATGAGAGACAGTGACTGTTGTGGAGGGCCGAACCAATAAGCTGAAATTAACTCCACTCAATATCAATATTAATTGTATCACTTAATATTGAGCAGAAGTAAGTATGCAGACATCCCCTATATACCGTTTGAGCACACACACACACAGCCCCCTATATATCCTTAAGAGCCTCCACACAGCCTCCCCATGTCCAGCAGGAGACCCCCATGGCCACCTTCCCTATGTCCAGCAGGAGACCCCCATGGCCACCTTCACCATGTCCAGCAGGAGACCCCCATGGCTAACTTCTCCATGCCCAGCAGGAGACCCCCCCATGGCCACCTTCCCCATGTCCAGCAGGAGACCCCCATGGCTACCTTCCCCATGTCCAGTAACTGACCCCCATGGCCACCTCCCCACATCCAGCAACTGACCCCATGGCACCCTCCCCACGTCCAGCAGGAGATCCCCATGGCCGCCTTCCCCATGTCCAGCAGGAGACCCTCATGGCCACCTTCCCCATGTCCAGCAGGAGACCCCCATGGCCACCTTCCCCATGTCCAGCAGGAGACCCCCCATGGCCACCTTCCCCATGTCCAGCAGGAGACCCCCATGGCCACCTTCCCCATGTCCAGCAGGAGACCCCCATGGCCACCTTCCCCATGTCCAGCCGGAGACCCCCATGACCACCTTCCCCATGTCCAGCAGGAGACCCCCATGGCCACCTTTCCCATGTCCAGCAGAAGACCCACCATGTAAAGCAACTGACCCCCATAGCCATAAAAAAAACAACACCACACTCACCTTGCTCCCATTCCCGTTGTCCCTGTGCTGTGCCTCTCTCTGCTCCAGTCTCCAATCCGCAGTGCACCGCTCAGCTGAGCTGACGCTATGACATGACATCATCGCGTCAGATGTCACTTGCTGATTGTTGGAAGAAGGGGCCGGCGGCGCCATCTTCCACCAATGCAGTCACCGCTGTCTGAATCCTGAGGATGCACATAGCGGTTACAGTGGGCAGCTGGCGCGGCGGGGACAGACAGGCGGAAAGAGCGCGGTGTGGCCAGTGGGCCACTGTTTTCAGCCCACAGCTTTCTCAGTTCGCAGGCCGGACTGGGACATCCACAGGGCAGGATGTGGCCCGCGGGCCACACTTTGCCCAGGCCTGATCTAGGGTAATTATATAGGCATATTCACAACTCTAGTGTCAGGATTTACAATATGAAGTGGTAATATGCTGCTGTCCACCAGGTATCCAATGTTATTTTCGCTGTAGGGATAATGAAATGAATAACAAGAGAAGAAATTGCTCTGCAATTTTTTGATCTTTCATTTCCACTACCAGCACTGTGCAACAGGGCTATGTTCTCGAGGTAGATCTAATAGAAAAAATGATGGCCAATCCACAGGAGGTGGAGATACCCCTTTGAATAACATGTACAATTTTGTTTTGGAAGGATATTAATATCCTTAAAAAAAAGTGTATTTTTTCAGTAACACTTTTATTTTTCTGAAAAAATAGACATATTAAACATTATACTTGGGAGGTAAAAGATACCAGATACAGAAGATAAACACAAACAGTTCTGCAATATCAGACAAGACCAGCATTGTAAATTAAATATAATATTTAAAAGGATACAAAATTGTTTAAAAAGGCTTTGTTCCATGAACAAAAGTGCTGTTTAATCTGTAGATATTGGAAAATGAAGCATTTTCGCAATTGGATGTGATTTAAATGGAATTTGTCACCAGATTTTTGCTACCTCATCTGAGAGCAGCATAATGTAGGCAAAGAGACCCCGACTCTAACTATATATTACTTAGATTACTGGGTGAAGCAGTAGTGATGCAATCAGACTTCTTAGATGCAGCATGAAGCAGAGCTGAGAAAGCTGCCTATGCCCTCACCAGGCTATGTACATTGTCTATTGACAGTGAGCTGCTCAGGGGCGGACACAGACTGTAGTGGGCCCCTGTGCAAGAAATTTTTGGGGCCCCCCCCCCCCCTGCGCTTCATAAGGCAACAAAGTTATGTAAACATAACCCCCCCATGTGCAGCTCTCATCCCCCCCATGTGCAGCTCACCCCCCCCGATGCATCTCTCATCCCCCCCCGTGCATCTCTCACCCCCCCATGTGCATCTCTCACCCCCCCATGTACATCTCTCACCCCCCCATGTGCATCTCTCACCCCCCCATGTGCATCTCTCACCCCCCCATGTGCATCTCTCACCCCCCATGTGCATCTCTCACCCCCCCATGTGCATCTCTCATCCCCCCCATGTGCATCTCTCATCCCCCCCATGTGCATCTCTCATCCCCCCATGTGCATCTCTCATCCCCCCCATGTGCATCTCTCATCCCCCCCATGTGCATCTCTCATCCCCCCCCATGTGCATCTCTCATCCCCCCCCATGTGCATCTCTCATCCCCCCCCATGTGCATCTCTCATCCCCCCCATGTGCATCTCTCATCCCCCCCATGTGCATCTCTCATCCCCCCCATGTGCATCTCTCATCCCCCCCATGTGCATCTCTCATCCCCCCCATGTGCATCTCTCATCCCCCCCATGTGCATCTCTCATCCCCCCCATGTGCATCTCTCATCCCCCCCATGTGCATCTCTCATCCCCCCCATGTGCATCTCTCATCCCCCCCATGTGCATCTCTCATCCCCCCATGTGCATCTCTCATCCCCCCCATGTGCATCTCTCATCCCCCCCATGTGCATCTCTCATCCCCCCATGTGCATCTCTCATCCCCCCCATGTGCATCTCTCATCCCCCCCATGTGCATCTCTCATCCCCCCCATGTGCATCTCTCATCCCCCCCACTCCTAGTTAATTAATTGTATTTAAGAAAAATAAAACTTGTTATACTTACCCCCATGCGATCCCTGCAGAATCCTGGCGCTCGTCCACGTCGCTGCCACCAGGCTCTCCTGACGTTCGGCCATGTGACGGTGCCACATACATAGCCAACAGCTTTTGTTTTGGCCAAAAGATTTTTAAAGCCGCCACCACGATAAGGTAGACTCTTCTGGCCGGGCCCTACTATAACCTATTAAAATTTTCTTAAAATATCCAATACTCTTTTTAGATATATTTTTATTTAGTTTTCTTTAAGGGAATGTGTCATATACATTTTTTTTTTAAATGACCAATAATACCACATACAGGGAATACCGCCACACCATCACCAGACCACATATTACCACAACATAGTGACCGAATAATACCACACAGAAGGGAGAAAAACTGCCACACCATGACCAGACCACATATTACCACCACATTACTAATATTACCACCACATTACTAATATTACCATAAGTGTCATTATACACGGGAGCTCTATACATGGTATGTATAATGTAAGTGTCCAGGTAATCTAGTGATCACCAGTGACATTATACACAGGAGCTCTGTATATAGTGTCAGTGTACAGGTAATACAGTGATCACCAGTGACATTATACACAGGAGCTCTGTATATAGTGTACAGGTAATACAGTGATCACCAGTGACATTATACACAGGAGCCCGGTACATAGTATATAGTGTAAGTGTACATGTAATGCACTGACTCACTGGTGACGTCTCTAGGTGAAGTCCTTCAGCTACGCTTTTCTCCTTCATCCAGCACAGACCGCCATCACGTCTTCCAGCCAGAACTCGTCTCTGCATAAAATAACACAGTTATCTAGAGCACATTCCCCAACTTCTACATTACGCAGCTGAATACAGACGTGCATCCACCATCAATATATGGTTAGTTATTATGCCACCTACCATTCCAAATATAAATTGTAATCCACCACGGTGCCCCCATTAACTGTAAATAGGCACTTAATATATAATTTAATTAGAACCTCTACTCTATACTTCCTGCTCCCCGCATTCATTATTTACATGCACCCCCTGCCCCAATTCATTATATCATGTCCGTGCTCTCCCCACCCCATCGTCATTTATCATTTACTCTCCCCCACCCCACATTCATTATGTGCAGCTCATTATCCCCCTACTCCCAATTCCCCCATGTGCAGCTCATTTTCTCCCAATTCCCCCATGTGCAGCTATCACCCCCCCATGAGCAGCTCTCACCACCCCCCCATGTGCACATCTCTCATCCCCCTCCCCCACATGTGCCCCTCTCTCATCCCCCTCCCCCACATGTGCCCATCTCTCATCCCCCTCCCCCACATGTGCCCCTCTCTCATCCCCCCCATGTGCAGCTCTCACCACCCCCCCATGTGCCCCTCTCTCATCCCTCTCCCCCACATGTGCCCCTCTCTCATCCCCCTCCCCCACATGTGCCCCTCTCTCATCCCCCTCCCCCACATGTGCCCCTCTCTCATCCCCCCCATGTGCATCTCTCATCCCCACCATGTGCACATCTCTCATCCCCCTCCCCCACATGTGCACCTCTCTCACCCCCCCATGTGCATCTCTTATCTCCCCCCCATGTGCATCTCTTATCCCCCTCCCCCATGTGCATCTCTTATCCCCCTCCCCCATGTGCATCTCTTATCTCCCCCCCATGTGCATCTCTTATCTCCCCCCCATGTGGATCTCTTATCCCCCCCCCCACATGTGCACCTCTCTCACCACCCCCACCCCATGTGCATCTTTTATCATCCCCCCCCCCACGTGCACCTCTCTCATCCCCCTCCCCCCCACGTGCACCTCTCTCATCCCCCTCCCCCCACATGTGCACCTCTCTCATCCCCCCCACCCCATGTGCATCTTTTATCATCTCCCCCCCCCCCATGCATCTCTTATCACACACACACACACCTCCCATTCCCCCCACTCCTAGTAAATTGTATTTTGAAAAAAACAAAACTTGTTATACTTACCCCCATGCGATCCCTGCAGAATCCTGGCGCTCGTCCAAATCGCTGACACCAGGTTCTCCTGACTTCCGGCCATGTGACGGCGCCGTCACATGACCGGAAATCAGGGGAATCATGAAGGCGCTGCCGCAGGAGCGCAGCGCAGCGCTGAGATGTCCCGGACCCGGCGCTTAGCATGGGGCCGGGGGCCCCATGAGGAGAGAGACTCACAAGAGGGGGCCCCCAACGGGGCTCCAAGGGGGCCCCTACCGGCTGGGCCCCACACTGGAGTCAGGGCAGACATGCCCTGATGGCGGCCCTGCTGGAGGCTGGAGGGGCCCCCTCTCCCTCGGGGCCCCCGTTCAATGAACCGGCTGCACGGGCGGTAGTTCCGCCCCTGGAGCTGCTTATCACAGAAGGGGGCAGAGTCGGACTAGCAAGCGCATGACAGCTAGTCACAGCAATGATAATGTCCTGGTGATAAAACCTTCACTGTAAGTAAAGAGCACACAGCTTGACATGTGACATCACTAAATTCTGTGTTTTAACCCCTACCTCATGCTGTCCTCAGATTACATAGCAAAAACCTGCTGACAAATGCCCTTAAATTTTTTTGCTGTGCAGAGATAAACTTGTAATTGTGCACCTGCTGTGTCCTGTGTGGTACCTGAGCACGTAGAGGTGCTTTAGCTGCAGACAGTGCATACTAATTGTATTCATCCCACAGAAGGGATAACTGAATATTCTCTACTGATATTGTTGGCAAAGTCTATTTCATGCTTATGCCATTACTCCTTCCGGCCTTTTGCTTCTCACCTACATAGCGATCATATTTGCTATAGAACAGGACCTTTGAGCTCATCTCAGTAAATCACACCAGTGAATTAAAAGGAGATCAGTGGCTGGACATATACCTTGTTTTTTCAGTTTATATGAACAGCTATTGAGTTTTTGTACTTTCAATGGCCTTAATCTCTACTTAGGTGAAAGGAATAAGCAGGGAAAAGGAACATCATAAGCATGAAATAGACTTTGCCAGCGTCCAGGGTCAGACTGGGGTGTCTAGGGCCCACTGGGGGAATTAACTCTAGGGGCCCACCTGCAGCAATATGCAAATATCTGTTATCCGCTATCCCTGTTATAGTGGAGCATTGACTGGCGTCTCCTGCACATCTACAGTGTGACACCATAACTGGGATGTACAATTACTGTAGTTTGCATTAAAGGGCTTCTTTGGTTAAACCACACCGATCCATGGGCTCCACAGGATCACTGATAACTTATTGATCGTTTGGGTCCGAACATTGGAAAACACACCTATCGAAAGAACGGGGAAGTTTTATCCCTGACGGGACACTTATCCCCATTTTAAAATGCAGCAATTGGTGGGACTTCTGACTGCAGCTCTATTCATTCTCTTGGGGGCTTCCAAAAAAGAGCAGCGCTCACAGCCACTGAGGGAATGAATGGATCAGTGGTCGCATCTCACATGCCGCTCCAGTCTAATGGGGAGAAAAGCTCCACATTCTGCCAATTGTGTGCCAGCAGTCAGACCCCCACCAATCAATATTATCACTGATCCTGTGGAGAGGTGATTACTTGTTTTCACCGGAGAACCCCTATAAGTGCATCTCTGCAGCTCTGGTCCAAGTATTTAATCGCTAAGGCCATGGCCCTACTATCAGTATTCGGTCATTATCCGGTATTTTTTCTCAGGAGTGGGAGCCAAAACCAGGAGAGGAACAATCAGAGAAAATGTATAATGTGGAAGCAAAAAAGCAATGTCTGACTTTCATTTGTTAATTTTCATAGATTTTTAATTTATTATTACTTTAGTCAGATTCAAGTTATTTCTGTGACCATTGTGGGTTTTTCTTTCATTAAACGAGGGTAACAACAATTTTGACCACGTGTGTAGTGTAAGTGTACATGTAATACACTGACTCACTAGTGACGTCTCTAGGTGAAGTCCTTCATCTTCGCTTTTCTTCTTCAACTGGCACAGTCCGCCATCACTTCTTCCAGACAGGAATCATCTCTGCAGAAAATAACACACAGTTATCAATAACTGATCTCTTCTAGAGCACATTCCCACTTTTCCCCTGACTTCTACACTACACCAGTTGAAGAAAAAAAGCGATATAGTGCCGCCCTGCACAGTAACAGGACCCCTCTTTTGTCCCATCCCATGGAAAACAATTTCCTAAACAGTAAATTATATTACAGAAGTAATAATGTCCCTAATTGGACTCTAAAATAATAATGTTCCCCACTCGCGCCATAAACTAATAAAGTATGTTCCTCAATCTGGCCCCCAAACAGTAATTAAGTCCCTTGCCCAGCCTGGCACCCCCATATATCCATCCTGCCCCCCCTATATATCCCTTCTGGGCCCTCCATATATTTATCCTAGCCCACGTGTATCGAGCCTTTCCCCTCCCATATACCCATCCTAGTCCCCCATGTGGCCATCCTGCCCCCGCCACATATCCATCCTGGCCTCCATGTTTCCAGCCTTCCCCCCCATATATCTGTCCTGGCCTCCATGTGTCCAGCCTGCCTCCTCCCATATATCTGTCCTAGCGCCCCAGGTGTGCAGCCTGCCCCCCATATATCCATCCTGGCCTCCATGTGTCCAGCCTGCCCCCCTACATATCCATCCTGGCCTCCATGTGTCCAGCCTGCCCCCCATATATCCATCCTGACCTCCAAGTGTCCAGCCTGCCTCCCCCATATATCCATCCTGGCCTCCATGTGTCCAGCCCGCCCCCCCCATATAGCCATCCTGGCATCCATTTGTCCAGCCTGCCCCCTCATATATCCATCCTGCCCTTCCCCCCTGCATATATCCATCCTGAGACCCCCCATATATCCCTTCTGGCCCCCATATGTCCAGCATGGCCCCTCCATATATTTATCCTAGCCCACGTGTATCGAGCCTGCCCCCTCACATATCCATCCAGCCCCCCATATGTCCAGCCTGCCCCCCACATATCCATCCTGGCCTCCATGTGTCCAGCCTGCCCCCGCATATATCCGTCCTGGCCTCCATGTGTTCTGCCTGCACCCCCCCCCATATATCCATCCTGACCTCCATGTGTCCAGCCTGCCTCCCCCCCATATATCTATCCTGGCCTCCATGTGTCCAGCCTGCCCCGCCCCCCATATAACAATAAGAACATGGAAGAGTCCAGAAGCCATTTGGTGAGCTGCATATCCTGCTACATGTTTACAGACTTTCCAGTGGAAAAGCCAAACTTCACATGCCAGAAATGCAAGCTTGTATCCCTGTTGGAGGAAAAGTTGCGAAATCTAGAAGAGAGGTTAACTACCTTGAAAATGATTAAGGAAGTTGAAGAGTTCTTAGACAGAGCAGAATTATCTCTTCATGATACAGAAAGAGAAGAAATTCGAACTGCACCTGACGAAACAGAGGAATGGAAGCATGTGACCCAGAGAAGCAGGAGGATTGAGAAGCAGTCAGCACCCATACTGCTCAGGAACCAGTACCAGGCTCTCACGCTGGAGAACCATGAAGAAATACAGCAAGATAAGACTTTGCCCACAATGAATAACCTTGTAAGCCCTCAGAATCCTCCTGGATGGAGAAAGAAAAATGTTGTGAAGAAAAAACGGAGAGTGGTGGTCATGGGGGATTCCCTGTTGAGAGGAACAGAGGCCGCTATCTGCAGACCAGACATAACCTCAAGAGAAATATGCTGTCTTCCAGGTGCAAAAATCAAAGATGTGTCTGGATATCAAGACTCTTCAGACCTACAGATCACTACCCATTCCTGCTAATACATGTGGGGACAAATGACACCGCAAGAAATGACCTGGAAACCATCTTCAGTGACTTTGAAAACTTAGGCAAGAAAGTGAAAGAATTGGGAACGCAGGTGGTCTTCTCATCCATCCTCCCAGTGGATGGCCATGGAACAATGAAGTGGAATAATATTCTACAGGTGAACAGCTGGCTATGTCGATGGTGCCATCAACAAGGATTTGGATTTCTGGATCACGGAATGAATTACCTATATGATGGACTACTTGCTAGAGATGGGGTGCACCTTACTAAGACTGGAAAACATGTATTTGGAAGTCGCCTTGCTACACTCATCAGGAGAGCTTTAAACTAGAACAATGTGGGAAGAGAAGCAAAAGGGCAGAAAAAGATATACAGCTGACAAATACTATTGAGATCTCTGCTATTGGAAGTGGAAAGAAAGAACAAAGACAAAAAATCTAAATAATAAAAATATGGGAGGAAGAGAAACCTATCACAAACTAAAATGTTTTTATACAAATGCACAAAGCATGGGCAGCAAACAAGGAGAATTGGAACTACTAACGCAGGAAAAGAAATATGATGTCATTGGAATCACTGAAACTTGGTGGGACGATACACATGATTGGAATACAAGGCTAAAAGGATACAACTTATTTGCAAGAAACAGACTTGATAAACGAGGAGGAGGTGTCGCATTGTATGTTAGAAAAGCGTATATCTGCACAGAGATTGAAGCAGAGACTGGGAGTTCTGTGGAAACTGTTTGGGTAAGAATACAAGGAGAGAACAACGGAAAGGACACATTGTAGGCATTTACTACAGGCCACCTGGGCAAGCTGAAGATATGGATGAATTCTTTATGTATCAAATGACCAAGTTCTCCAAAAAATATGACATAGTGGTCATGGGAGATTTCAACTATCCAGACATTTGTTGGGAATCTCTCTCAAGTAAAACTAACAGGTCAAGCAAATTCTTATCCTCTCTTGCTGACAACTTTATCTTCCAAAAGGTGGGGGAGAAAACAAGGGGATCTGCTACTTTGGATCTAATCCTTATAAACACGGAGGAAATGGTTGAGGAGGTAAAAGTGGCTGGGACCCTAGGAGGCAGCGATCATTCTATTATAGAATTTTGGATAACTAGAGGAGGAAGACATGTGAAGACTCAAACTTCAAGGTTAGATTTCAGAAAGGCAGATTTTAAGCGACTCAGAAAGAGAATAGGAGGGATCCAATGGCTGGATGTCCTTAAGGACAAAAATGTCCAGGAAGGATGGGAAATTTTTAAAAATGAGATTCTCAAAGCACAATCCTTAACAATCCCGAAAAGTAGGAAGAATGGGAAACATTTAAGGAAACCAGGATGGATGAACACAGAACTTAAACACATGCTAAAAAGAAAGAAAGAAATGTTTATCAAATGGAAAGAGGGAGGCATATCTAAAGAAGATTATAATGCAGTTTGCAGAACCTGTAGGGCACGTATCAGGTTAGCTAAAGCTGACAATGAATTAAGGCTTGCAAGAGATGTCAAAAGCAGTAAAAAGGATTTTGGGGGTATGTCAAAAGTAAAAGAAAATTCAAAGATGCTATAAGAGTTTTACAGGATGAAAATGGTGAAATGGTAAGAAAGGATGTTGAGAAGGCTGAACTTTTTAATTCCTATTTTGCATCTGTTTTCTCTCAGAAAGAAAATGTAGCATCAACTGATCTTCACTGTCCTTTTAAAGGAATAGAAGAATCCAGGTTATCTGTAAACAGAAAGATTGTAAGGGAATATTTAGCTAACATAAATGAGTTCAAGTCTCCAGGTCCAGATGAATTACACCCCAGAGTACTGAAGGAGATCGTAGAAGAAATTTTAGAACCACTCTCCATATTCTTTGAAAATTCTTGGAGAACAGAAGTCCCAGAAGACTGGAGAAGAGCAAATGTTGTTTCTATCTTCAAAAAGGGGAAGAAGGTGGACCCAGGGAACTATAGGCCGGTGACTCTGACTTCTATACCAGGAAAGATCTTTGAACAAATTATTAAACAACATGTATGTAAGTACCTGGATAAGAATGAAGTGATTAACCAGAGTCAGCATGGGTTTGTAACTAACAAGTCATATCAGACTAACTTAATTTCCTTCTATGACTGAATCACTGACTGGGTGGATCAGGGAAATGCTGTAGATATAGTATATCTTGACTTCAGCAAAGCATTTGACAAAGTATCTCACACCATCCTTATTGAAAAAATGACCAAGTATGGAATGGACAAGGCAACTGTTAGGTGGATTCATAACTGGCTTAGTGATTGGACTCAAAGAGTGGTCGTTAATGGCTTCACATCCAGTTGGATGAATGTCTCTGTCCTGGGACCTGTATTGTTCAGCATCTTTATGAATGATTTAGATGAAGGAATTGAGAGTAAACTGATTAAATTTGCTGATGACACAAAGCTAGGAGGGATAGCTAATACTAGAGAAGAGAGAGAGAGGATTCAAAAAGATCTAAATAAACTGGAGCAGTGGGCAGCAACTAACAGAATGGTTTTTAACAGGGAAAAATGCAAAGTACTACATCTAGGCAATAAAAATTAAAAAAGCATATACAGAATGGGAGGAATAGAGCTAAGCAACAGTACATGTTAAAAATAATTAGGTATACTAATAGATCATAGACTGAACATGAGTCAACAGTGTGATGCAGCAGCAAAAAAGGCAAATACAATTCTGGGATGTATTAACAGAAGCATACAGTCTAGATCACGTGAAGTCATTATCGCACTTTACTCCTCTTTGGTCAGACCTCATCTGGAATACTGTGTCCAGTTTTGGGCACCACATTTTAAAAAAGACATCGACAAACTGGAGCAAGTTCAGAGAAGAGCGACCAGAATGGTGACCGGTCTGCAAACCATGTCCTATGAGGAACGTTTACAGGATTTGGGAATGTTTAGCTTGCAAAAAAGAAGACTGAGAGGAGACTTAATAGCTGTCTACAAATATCTCAAGGGCTGTCACATTGTAGAAGGATCATCTTTATTCTCATTTGCACAAGGAAAGACTAGAAGCAATGGGATGAAACTGAATGGGAGGACAGTTAGGGTGATCAATGAGTGGAACAGGCTGCCACGAGAGGTGGTGAGTTCTCCTTCAATGGACGTCTTCAAACAGAGGCTGGACAGATATCTGTCTAGGATGATTTAGTGAATCCTGCTTTGGACCAGATGACCCAGGAGGTCCCTTCCAACTCTGCCATTCTATGATTCTATGATTCTAATAATCTACAGAATGCCAGACAATGAAAAAGTTGCAAGTCAGGCACAAGCTTAGCTACCAAGGTCTGAACAGAAGTTCAAATTCTAAAAACAGGAGCTCTGTTGAAGGATTCAGCACAGTTACACATGCAGGAAAATCCATGGCACACACAGATATAGGATTCAAATGAAGAATAAACTTTATCGGTCAAGACAATAAATAGATGTGAGATTGCCAGATCCAGATAATAAACAAGGTTCCAGCCCTCATCTTATTTTCATATGGATATGAGATTACACTCTATCTGAAGGTAAAACTAACTCCAGACTAATGGACAGCATTTTGGTCTATCCTGGACCTTTCTCAAGCTGTGTCTCGTAGGTAGCATACAATTCATATTTATGCAGATCAGCAGCTTCTGGCTAAAGATGAGGTTGGAGGAGAATTAGAACTGAATCTCAAGGGTATCAATCTACAAGGCCTTGGTTTTCATATGACGCTTCCCTGAGTCACAAGAGTTCCACTCTATTCAGTGTTGTACCCCTCTCAAGGGTTAGGGCTTTAGGGAGTCTATGTTGTAAGCATTTCTCTCACAGGGAAGCTCTAGAGCCACTCTTGGCATGACATGGGATGTCCAGACCACTTTCTTGGTTGTTTCCATACACACTCAACCTGACATCTAGGCAGTCTGCCAAATCTAAAAAGTACACCCTTAATGTTATAACTAGTGTTGAGCGAGTACATTCTATTAACCCTTTCGCCAAGTATGCTCGAGTCGAGCTCCAAGTAGTTACAGCTGCTCGGTGATATGGTTGAATCGCTCCCGTGTGCATGATTTGCGAATGTTTGACAGTTTTATTACATGTGAGGAATGTCTATTTCTTACACATTCCTCACATGTAATAAAGCTGTCAAACAGTTGCAAATCATGCACACGGGAGCGATTAAACCATATCACCGAGCAGCTGTAAATACTCGGAGCTCGGCCCGAGCATACTCGGACAGAACATACTCGCTCAACCCTAGTTATAACCAATAATTTAGCCTTAATACAGCATATAAAATACCACATTTTCTTCATTTCAAGTTAATGTGTTAAAATTGTAACAAAAGATATACAAGCCCAAAGATCAATATAATTTTATTGTAATATGTCTATTTATTAAGCTTTAATTAAGGCTTGATTAAAGGTGCCTTCCACTTAGACTCTGTTTCTCATAAGGACTTTAGCTAGACCAAGCTTCCCACTATCTACATCCCACCAAAGACTGTGTCTCTAGGTCATTTGCTAGACGTACAGGACAATCAGACCTTCATGATATTCCTTGCTTGCCCACAGGATTCTCTCAACCTCTCTACATGATCCAACTATAGCCTTTTTTTGCTTGAGGTCACACTGGTTTCCTAACGGGCTGATAGTTTCCATAGCTGCTAAGCCCAAGGGTTGATGATACACCTCAGTCATTACCAGTTAGACCAGGGTTCCTCAACTTCAGTCCTCAAGGCCCACCAACAAATCATGTTTTCAGGATTTCTTTAGTATTGCACAGGTGATAATTACATCACAGGCACAGGCAATAAATCCATCACCTGTGTAATAGTAAGGAAATCCTGAAAACATGACCTGTTGGTGGGCGTTGAGGACTGGAGTTGGGGAACGCTGAGTTAGACAACAGTTTATATGATCCCCGGGCAGGCTCGCTCTTTACACACCACCCTCTATTAGCCCCAGACTATTGCTGATCAATAGCTGGTTCACTATCCACTCTGGGCCTTATTAAGAAAAATAGCTAACCTGTCTATAGCTCTATATCCAGCATTCATTTCAACAAATTAACTCTTCCTATAGATCATCACAAACCTGTCACATCTCCCCATGACTGATCCATCACTTCAACCAAGCAACTGCTTAGTTGCTCTTTGCCTCGATGCAGAAGGACAAATTGTCATTCTTGACCAGGGTCTCCTGCTCAAACCAATTGTGCTCCAGTCTACAACCTAATATATACAAATGGCACTGAACTTTGTTAGTTCATGGGTTCCCTCCAGTCCAACTAGTGAGGTGGTATATTACACTGGCATCACCACTCACTGTCCCCCCTTTCCCTGGCTAGCACAAGCCTCCTTCTGGGCCCAACTTAGACAATGCACCTCTGCTGTGACCGACCATCCCATCAGAAGCCTCTCTCTCATTCACTTATTGCATTCACATCGACACTCACATACAACGGTGTCAGAGGCACAGTGGTATATTCTCCTGCAAGTCCTGTATAATACAACAGAACATATACAGTTATATGAAAAAGTTTGGGCACCCCTATTAATCTTAAGCTTAATGTTTTCTTAAAATTGGTGTTTTTGCAACAGCTATTTCAGTTTGATATATGTAATAACTGTTGGACACAGTAATGTTTCTGCCTTGAAATGAGGTTTATTGTACTAACAGAAAATGTGCAATCTGCATTCAAACAAAATTTGACAGGTGCATAAGTATGGGCACCCTTATCATTTTCTTGTTTTAAATACTCCTACCTACTTTTTATTGACTTACTAAAGCACTTTTTTTTGTTTTGTAACCTCATTGAGCTTTGAACTTCATAGCCAGGTGTATGCAATTGTAACATACCTGGCGGCGTCCTTGCATGGTGGTCCATCTCCCACTGTGCAAGAGCGCGCACTTTATCTCCAGTCCAGAATGTCTCTCTGGCTTCCCTCCTTGCTGTCTGTTTGTCTGTTTTGGCTGCATAGGGCGACGCCCGCTGAACTTCCTGTTTCTTGTACCTGCTGCGGACACGCCCCTGTTGCACCTTCAGCCTATTGCTGTCCATCTTTGGGTATTTATACCACCTTCTTCCTCAAGATGGAGCCTGAGCATTGTGTCCTGTCAGTTGGCTTTTTGTCTCTGACATGCCAGGTCCTATCCTGTTTTCCTGCCTGTTTTCCAGTTCTGTGTCTGAACTGTGGTCTGTTCTTGTGAACACGCTTCTTGCCTGTTCTTTCGCCTTCTAAGGGCCGTATTCCTAGATCTGCCTGTCTGTGCCTTGCGGTATCTGTTCCCGTCTGAACAGAGTCCTGTTTGTGTCTCTGCCTTGCGGTATCTGTTCCCGTCTGAACAGAGTCCTGTTTGTGTCCCTGCCTTGCGGTATCTGTTCCTGTCTGAACTGAGTCCTGTCTATGTCTCCTGCCTTGCGGTGTCAGTTCCCGTGTCTGAACTGAGTCCTGTCTGTGTACTCTTGCCTGCTGCCTTTCCTGGAGGCTGTATTTCCAGGCCTGTCTGAACACGCTCCTAGCCTGTTCCTCCCGCCTTCTAGGGGCCGATTACCTAGATCCGTTCCTGTATCTTGTCTGTCCTGTCTGAACACGCTCCTTGCCTGTTCGTCCCGCCTCTCTGGGGGCCGTATTCCCAGACCCGCTCCTGTATCCTGCTGCAGTGTCGGTCTCTTTCGTACACTCAGTTCCAGTCTGAACTCTCTCCTATCCTTTACCTGTTTTGCCTCTATGTCCGTTCCTTTCCTTTTTCTGCAGAGTCTGAACTCGTACCTAACTCCTGCTTGTTGTCTCTGTACTCTCGTTTGTGAGTTTGTGGTCCACTTGCTACTTCACTGCAAATACCCTGTGGGTATCTGGCTCTGCCTTTCCCTTCCTGTCTGTTCCGTGTGAACAGAGCCCTGTCCGTCCTGCTCTGACTCCTTGCTCACTGCTCCGGCAGCCTTGCTCCACTCTGACCCTTTTGCTCACTGCTCCGGCAGCCTTGCTCCGCTCTGACCCTTTTGCTCACTGCTCCAGCAGCCTTGCTCCGCTCTGACCCTTTTGTTCACTGCTCCGGCAGTCCTGTCCTGCCCTGCTTCTGCCCACTGCTCCGGCAGTCCTGTCCTGCCCTGCTTCTGCCCGCTGTTCCGGCAGTCCTGTCCTGCCCTGCTTCTGCCCGCTGCTCCGGCAGTCCTGTCCTGCCCTGCTTCTGCCCGCTGCTCCGGCAGTCCTGTCCTGCCCTGCTTCTGCCCGCTGCTCCGGCAGTCCTGTCCTGCCCTGCTTCTGCCCGCTGCTCCGGCAGTCCTGTCCTGCCCTGCTTCTGCCCGCTGCTCCGGCAGTCCTGTCCTGCCCTGCTTCTGCCCGCTGCTCCGGCAGTCCTGTCCTGCCCTGCTTCTGCCCGCTGCTCCGGCAGTCCTGTCCTGCCCTGCTTCTGCCCGCTGCTCCGGCAGTCCTGTCCTGCCCTGCTTCTGCCCGCTGCTCCGGCAGTCCTGTCCTGCCCTGCTTCTGCCCGCTGCTCCGGCAGTCCTGTCCTGCCCTGCTTCTGCCCGCTGCTCCGGCAGTCCTGTCCTGCCCTGCTTGTGCTCGCTGCTCCTGCAGCCCCGTCCTGCTCTGTTCTTGCCCACCGCTTTGGGCGTTCCCTCTCTGCTGTGGTTGTCTACCGCATCTGCGGTTCTGTGACCCAGTCTGTACTGGGTCTTAACCTTTCTGTGCTCCAGCCCGTCCTTTCGGCCAGTACCTCCCTGCCTGCATACTCGCCTGTATCCACCCATCTGCATACCTGCCATGTTTGCTTACATCCACCAGTCTGTATCAGCCTAACCTGCCTGTTCCAGTAATCCCAGTGTGGGTCAACCCCCGTGTCCGGAGTTTGACCTGGAGTAGCACCTGGTCCCTCTGCCCGGTTTCTCCCTGGTGCACTGGCGTCGTATGCCATCGTGCCACCTTGGTCGGATCGGCCAGATACTTAGTCACGCCCCTCCAGGCACTCTCCGGTCCATGGTCCAGTGGAACCACAACACCCGCACACGCCAGTCAGTCTGGGCGTGTGCATAACAGCATGCTCAGGCCATGGTTCCCGTTGAGCCCCACGGCCTTCGCTCTCTGAGAAGTTTTCCAGCGAATACATGCATTAAAAATAAATAAATAAAATTTATTTTTTTTTCTCAGCTGAGTTCCAGGTGAATTACGCACCCGTCCAGATGGATCTATCTGCTCTCGTTCCTGCGGATCCGCCACGTTACTATGGGGATCCAAGACAAAGTCGTGCATTTGTGGAGCAATGCATGCTACACTTCAAGTTCTACCCTCTATGTTTTCCCACCGATCGGGTTAAGATGGCATTCATTATGTCTTACCTGGCGGGTGATGCCTTGGAATGGATCAACCCCCTATATGAAACACAGGATCCGATCCTCCTGGACCTAATGGCCTTCCTGGTGGCCTTTCTAATGGTCTTCGATGATCCTAACCCGGAGGCTCCTGCTGAAGCTTCACCTCCCAATATCCCGGAGCAGCCCCGATGGGTAATGTGTGTGGGTAGCGCAATAGTCCTCCAGCCCAATGAGACTACTGCCCACCCAGAATCCTCACAGGGTGACTACGCTTTCCGGAATACTTCTCCCAACCTCAAGAGGCAGTCCAGACGTGCTAGACGTAGAGGCAAGCCGTTACGCCAGGGTCTGTCCTCCCTGAGACCTCCTGACCCCAACCTTGAAGTCCCTACTGAAGCTTCATCTCCCTGTATCCCGGAGAAGCCCTAACGGGTAATGTGCGTGGGTAGTGCTCCGGTTCTCCTGCCCGAAGAGACTTCTGCCCATCCAGACTCCACACAGGAGAACTTCCTGCACCCGGCAGCAGATGCTTCACCCACTTTAACCGGTGTGCATGTCCAAGGATGCTCCAAAGCTGTGGTTACCTCTGAGTCTGTGCACCTCTACTACCTGGCGGAGGACCCCCTGTTGCCTCCTGAATCCTCCGGGATACCACTCGATGACAAATGGAGAGAGACTTCTCTACACTCGGTACTCGATACTTTGTCCGCTTCGTCCTGTGAGCCTGACAATGGGTACCCCAAAGTGGTAGTTACCCCCGAGTCTCTACACCCCTCCGACCAGGCGGAGAACCTCCAGTTGTCTCCAGAACCCTTCGGGGTGCTACCTGGTAGCGAAAGGACAGAGACTCTCCTATACTCTGTACCTGATACCTCGCTCGCTTCGTCCAGTGAGTCCAACCTAGTGTACTCCGAAGCAGAGGTTACTCCCGAGTCTCTACACCCCTCCGACCAGGCGGAGGACCTCCAGTTGTCTCCAGAACCCTTCGGGGTGCCACCTGGTGGTGAATGGACAGAGATTTTCCTATATCCTGGATCTGATACCTCGCTTGCTTCGTCCAGTGAGTCCGACCTTGTGTACTCTGAAGCAGAGGTTACCCTTGAGTCTCTACACCCCTCTGACCAGGCGGAGGACCTCCAGTTGTCTCCAGAACCCTTCGGGGTGCCACCTGGTGGTGAATGGACAGAGACTTTCCTATACTCGGTACCCGATACCTCGCCTGCTTCCTCCAGTGAGTCCGACCTAGTGTACTCTGAAGCAGATGTTTTCTCTGAGCCTCTGCACTCTTCTGACCCGGCGGAGGACCTCCAGTTGTTTCCTGAATTCTCCGGGGTACCACCAGATAATAAAGAGACAGTGACTTTTCCTCATTATGTACCTGATAACCCGTCTATTTCTTCCTGTGAGCTTGACAAGATGTACCTCGAAGCAGAGATTACACCCAAGTCTCTGTCCCCCTCCAACCCGGTGAGGGACTTCCAGTTGTCTCCTGTACCCTCTGGGGTGCCACCTGAAAATATGTGGAGAGAGACTTCCTTGTGTGCTGTTCCTGGTACTCCACCCGTTTCGTCTGTTGCTAAGGATGGCTGGATAGGAGGTAGCATCCTAGCTAACCAGATGAGATCAATTTTTCCTGTGGACAGTGGAAGTGATCTCCTTGAAGTGAACGACTGGTCCTCGAATTCCCTGCGGAAGATTCTGGCAGGCCTGAAGAAGAGGGGGCGTAAGGGGGGGGTACTGTAACATACCTGGCGGCGTCCTTGCATGGTGGTCCATCTCCCACTGTGCAAGAGCGCGCACTTGATCTCCAGTCCAGAATGTCTCTCTGGCTTCCCTCCTTGCTGTCTGTTTGTCTGTTTTGGCTGCATAGGGCGACGCCCGCTGAACTTCCTGTTTCTTGTACCTGCTGCGGACACGCCCCTGTTGCACCTTCAGCCTATTGCTGTCCATCTTTGGGTATTTATACCACCTTCTTCCTCAAGAAGGCGCCTGAGCATTGTGTCCTGTCAGTCGGCTTTTTGTCTCTGACATGCCAGGTCCTATCCTGTTTTCCTGCCTGTTTTCCAGTTCTGTGTCTGAACTGTGGTCTGTTCTTGTGAACACGCTTCTTGCCTGTTCTTTCGCCTTCTAAGGGCCGTATTCCTAGATCTGCCTGTCTGTGCCTTGCGGTATCTGTTCCCGTCTGAACAGAGTCCTGTTTGTGTCTCTGCCTTGCGGTATCTGTTCCCGTCTGAACAGAGTCCTGTTTGTGTCCCTGCCTTGCGGTATCTGTTCCTGTCTGAACTGAGTCCTGTCTATGTCTCCTGCCTTGCGGTGTCAGTTCCCGTGTCTGAACTGAGTCCTGTCTGTGTACTCTTGCCTGCTGCCTTTCCTGGAGGCTGTATTTCCAGGCCTGTCTGAACACGCTCCTAGCCTGTTCCTCCCGCCTTCTAGGGGCCGATTACCTAGATCCGTTCCTGTATCTTGTCTGTCCTGTCTGAACACGCTCCTTGCCTGTTCGTCCCGCCTCTCTGGGGGCCGTATTCCCAGACCCGCTCCTGTATCCCGCTGCAGTGTCGGTCTCTTTCGTACACTCAGTTCCAGTCTGAACTCTCTCCTATCCTTTACCTGTTTTGCCTCTATGTCCGTTCCTTTCCTTTTTCTGCAGAGTCTGAACTCGTACCTAACTCCTGCTTGTTGTCTCTGTACTCCCGTTTGTGAGTTTGTGGTCCACTTGCTACTTCACTGCAAATACCCTGTGGGTATCTGGCTCTGCCTTTCCCTTCCTGTCTGTTCCGTGTGAACAGAGCCCTGTCCGTCCTGCTCTGACTCCTTGCTCACTGCTCCGGCAGCCTTGCTCCGCTCTGACCCTTTTGCTCACTGCTCCGGCAGCCTTGCTCCGCTCTGACCCTTTTGTTCACTGCTCCGGCAGTCCTGTCCTGCCCTGCTTCTGCCCGCTGCTCCGGCAGTCCTGTCCTGCCCTGCTTCTGCCCGCTGCTCCGGCAGTCCTGTCCTGCCCTGCTTCTGCCCGCTGTTCCGGCAGTCCTGTCCTGCCCTGCTTCTGCCCGCTGCTCCGGCAGTCCTGTCCTGCCCTGCTTCTGCCCGCTGCTCCGGCAGTCCTGTCCTGCCCTGCTTCTGCCCGCTGCTCCGGCAGTCCTGTCCTGCCCTGCTTCTGCCCGCTGCTCCGGCAGTCCTGTCCTGCCCTGCTTCTGCCCGCTGCTCCGGCAGTCCTGTCCTGCCCTGCTTGTGCTCGCTGCTCCTGCAGCCCCGTCCTGCTCTGTTCTTGCCCACCGCTTTGGGCGTTCCCTCTCTGCTGTGGTTGTCTACCGCATCTGCGGTTCTGTGACCCAGTCTGTACTGGGTCTTAACCTTTCTGTGCTCCAGCCCGTCCTTTCGGCCAGTACCTCCCTGCCTGCATACTCGCCTGTATCCACCCATCTGCATACCTGCCGTGTTTGCTTACATCCACCAGTCTGTGCCAGCCTAACCTGCCTGTTCCAGTAATCCCAGTGTGGGTCAACCCCCGTGTCCGGAGTTTGACCTGGAGTAGCACCTGGTCCCTCTGCCCGGTTTCTCCCTGGTGCACTGGCGTCGTATGCCGTCGTGCCACCTTGGTCGGATCGGCCAGATACTTAGTCACGCCCCTCCAGGCACTCTCCGGTCCATGGTCCAGTGGAACCACAACACCCGCACACGCCAGTCAGTCTGGGCGTGTGCATAACAGCAATCATGAGAAAAGCTACTTAAAGTGGCCACTTGCAAGTTGTTCTCCTGTTTGAATCTCCTCTGAAGAGTGGCATCATGTGCTCCTCAAAACAACTGTCAAATGATCTGAAAACAAAGATTATTCAACATAGTTGTTCAGGGGAAGGATACAAAAAGCGGTCTCAGAGATTTAACCTGTCAGTTTCCACTGTGAGGAACATAGTAAGGAAATGGAAAAACACAGGGACAGTTCTTGTTAAGGCCAGAAGTGTCAGGCCAAGAAAAACATCAGAAAGGCAGAGAAGAAGAATGGTGAGATCAGTCAAGGACAATCCTCAGACCACCTCCAGAGAGCTGCAGCATCAACTTGCTGCAGATGGTGTCACTGTGCATCGGTCAACTATACAACGCACTTTGCACAAGGAGAAGCTGTATGGGAGAGTGATGCGAAAGAAGCCATTTCTGCAAGCACGCCACAAACAGAGTCGGCTGAGGTATGCAAAAGCACATTTGGAGAAGCCAATTTCTTTTTGGAAGAAGGTCCTGTGGACTGATGAAACCAAGATTGAGTTGTTTGGTCATACAAAAAGGCGTTATGCATGGCGGCAAAAAAACACAGCATTCCAAGAAAAACACTTGCTACCCACAGTAAAATTTGGTGGAGGTTCCATCATGCTTTGGGGCTGTGTGGCCAATGCCGGCAACGGGAATCTTGTTAAAGTTGAGGGATGCATGGATTCCACTCAGTATCAGCAGATTCTTGACAATAATGTTCAAGAATCAGTGATAAAGTTGAAGTTACGCAGGGGATGGATCTTTCAGCAAGACAATGATCCAAAACACTGCTCCAAATCTACTCAGGCATTCATGCAGAGGAACAATTACAATGTTCTGGAATGGCCATCCCAGTCCCCAGACCTGAATATCATTGAACATCTGTGGGATCATTTGAAGAGGGCTGTCCATGCTCGGCGACCATCAAACTTAACTGAACTGGAAATGTTTTGTAAAGAGGAATGGTCAAAAATACCTTCATCCAGGATCCAGGAACTCATTAAAAGCTACAGGAAGCGACTAGAGGCTGTTATTTTTGCAAAAGGAGGATCTATTAAATATTAATGTCACTTTTCTGGTGAGGTGCCCATACTTATGCACCTGTCAAATTTTGTTTGAATGCAGATTGCACATTTTCTGTTAGTACAATAAACCTCATTTCAAGGCAGAAACATTACTGTGTCCTACAGTTAATACATATATCAAACTGAAATAGCTGTTGCAAAAACATCAATTTTAAGAAAACATTAAGCTTAAGATTAATAGGGGTGCCCAAACTTTTTCATATAACTGTAAATAATGATCTACATATACAACCCCTGGCAAAAATTATGGAATCACGGGGCTTGAGGATGTTCATTCAGTTGTTTAATGTTGTTGAAAAATAGCAGATCACAGACATGGCACAAAATTAAAGTCATTTCAAATGGCAACTTTAAGGCTTTAAG
Source organism: Phyllobates terribilis (assembly GCF_046119375.1). NCBI lineage: Eukaryota > Metazoa > Chordata > Amphibia > Anura > Dendrobatidae > Phyllobates > Phyllobates terribilis. The sequence goes on from NW_027362771.1 coordinate 109,277,814, forward strand.
AAACAGAATTGAGTGATTCCATAATTTTTTCCCTCTGCTTGGTCTGAAAAAAATTACCCTTACTGAGTAACACATTTTTAATCTTGATTTCTTTTAGTGTTTCTTAAAGCCCTAAAGTTGCCATTTGAAATTACTTTAGTTTTGTGCCATGTCTGTGATCTGCTTTTTTTCCTGAATGAACATCCTCTGAGCCCGGTGATTCCATAATTTTTGCCAGGGGTTGTAGAAAGAACATATACTATTTTGCTTCATGCAATGATTGATAAAATGTGGACTCATACAAAATTTTGGTTTGGAAGCATTGATATTTTAATATTTGCCATGTGACATATAACCATTCTATACAATACAGTATACATACAGGTTTTCGAGCTACTGTGTGTACTTATTTTACATAAGCAAAAGTGGTCCTGTAAATTATGTTTATAGCCCTAAAGTCAATAATAAATAGCATGTGACTTGGTTAATAGATTTTTCAAAAAATCCATTTAAAACACTTCATAAAGTTGTTTATTTAACATACAGTACAGTAAAAGAAGCAGATAAAGCATTTTTCCACCGGCACTCAAAGAGCTCTCAACGAAGGTTAGATCATAGGATAATGTATACAGGTAGAGACTTCCATTTTTCATATTCTGTTGTAGGAGCTTCAGATCGTTCACAAATAAATCTAATATAGTCTGTAATGAAAGTCATACAACTTTCTACATTTGAAATCAGTTTACAACTACGGAATGATAGGAGGAAAATCACAACCTCGTTAAGAAGGGCTTGGTGGAGATACAATACTGTAATTGGGGTATTTGTGGTAGACAATGGTGAGGGAGAAACTCAATACAGCTAGTCAACAATTATAGGCTCTACGCTTGAATTCAGACTGTACAAAAAAAATCATAAAAAATGTCTGACCCCCCCCCCACTGCTGTAAAGTATGCTAGCAATCCCATTGGGCTTTTATAGGTGTCTTCATAAAGATTTATGTCTTTTGTGTCCAATAAATGTGCATGTTATGTAAGTGGTAAATATATGCAGCTGAGGGCTCTAGTGTAAGAGAACAAATAGTCCACAACTGCTAAGTTGTTAATAGTTCATGACTAAAGCATTAGCCCTTGAAGGGCACCTTGTGTTGATACACATTAAGGGATGGGCTCTTGTTCTCATTCCCTTTAGTGGCCCAAGGGTATCCCATCAAACACTGAATTTGATTCATAATGTAACAACTATATGGTATCCCCTGAAGAAGCCGACAAACAGGCGTTATGCATGGGGACTCTTAACCCATATAGCAGTCTTTGAACTTCCTCTATGTTTGTTATAAACTGTATTATAGGATACCAAGTTACATTTTTTTATTGTTAGAAATTACTTTATTATGTGATCTTGTATGGTTATCCTGTGATTAATTTGAATATAATGTCTTTGTATTATTTACTATTTTACTTGTTTGGGGTCTTTCTTTGTAAATTGGTTTTACCCAGGACCTTTATTTGTCCACTTTGTGCCCTTTTTAATTGGTTGTATATGTGATATGTCTGTATGTATGTTTTTTTCTAATAACCTAACAAAAATATTAAATATATTTGTTATGTTCAGGTGTGCTACCTGACTACTCGTGTGCTTGGTTACCTTTCATTATATTTAAGTTGTGTGTACACAAGTGGAGGTGCAAGTCCATGGGAAATTTTGATAATTCAAGAAATACACTACTCTACATTGATATTGCAACACCAAAAATGGAAAGTCATGGAATTACAGAAATTACAGGATCGATAGACATGTTAATGATATGTAAAAAATAGAAACACTTTCAAAACATCTCAATTTATTCAGTATTGAGTATAAGCAACACATTCAGAAATACATGAACTTACGTGCCTTAGCATGTTATCAATCACCTGGGCATGCAAATCATCTAGATCTGCTGCTGGCAGTTTCTTTTGTAATTGAGATCAATGGTAGACAAGTCTGGAAAGGCTTCAGGCCATGGTAGCACATTTAGGCCACAAAGGCTGCTCACAGTAGCCCAAAACACATGTGAACTGGCATTTTCATGTTGAAAACTGGTTCCTGTGACACACTGGGGAAATGGCTGTACCACAGGTTCCACGACCAAATGGAATTCTAAGCTGTTTTTCAAAACAACGCCAAGCCACATGTTGCTTTCGCTACTGTGAGCAGCCTGCGTGGCCTAAATGTGCTACCATGGCGTGCAGCGTCTCCGGACTTATTTCCTATTGTTATCTAAATGATTAGAACATGAAAATAACATTTAAAATTATTAATATGTCTATTGATTTTGTGGTTTCCATACTTCAACTTTTTCTTCATTTTGTTGCAAATGCAAAGTAGGAGAGTGTATATATGACCTTGTGCATGGATAGAAAAGTTCCATGGTACTTATCACTCCACATGTCAATCAAATATTGATCCATAAGTATGTCCTGCTGATGGTGTGCACACGATCAGCAGGACATAACCATGGATCCTTAAGCCCTAAATCTCCTGAGGAACCACCATCTGGAGGGGAAACGTGTTGAGATATTTGATTGACATGTGAATTGATAAGTACCCTGGCACATACCACTTCTCATTCTGAGATTCATTATTGACATGTGGATTGATAAGTACCATGGCACATGTTCTAATACTTGATGTGTCTTTCTATTAATCAAGGATTTGTATGTTGCTTGTCAGCATATCATGTAGATTTTTTTCATCATTAATACACATGGAATACTTTGAGTTTCCTGCGAGCCCACTGGGGTAATTCGTTTATCTTATTTACTATGTCCCTTTTCTGTTGATCATTCTGCACTTAGAATGATAGTCGATATAGTATTCCCCTATTATATTTCTCCTGGAGCAACCTCTGACCATATTTATTTTTTTGGATATATTGGATCCTCTGTCGCTTACCTACCCTTCCCTTATTGGATACATTATATTAAGGGCAATATAGGGTGCATTAGGGAGAGATGACTTGTGAGTGGGGGCGTCATTTGCACATTGTTGTTGCGGTCAGGAAAGATCACTTTCTAGGTGATACCAGGGAAATACGACTAATCATCTGACTATACCTCCTGTTTTACTGTCCTTAAATAAGTGCAACTATAGACTAAATCTCATGTGGTATATTGCTA